>NW_027454646.1:0-300000 GCF_040206685.1 Ascaphus truei | reverse complement strand
TGTAAAGCAAAGCACAATACATTCCTATGTGTAGAAGCAAAGATATACGCGATTTCACAATGTGTTCCTAGAACAGCTGTGAGCAACTTTTTTACACAACGTTAACAACACATTTGAAGCTCAATATTTCATGGGCTGAAGCGGGGAAGATAGAAAACGTGTGCCCTGTAAAGGCGAAGTCTGTGGCATTAACAGGAAGGGAGAAAAAGTACTTTCTACCCATTTTTAGGTACAGCGGTAAAACGGCAAGTTTCTATGGAACTGCATCTCGGATTGTGACTGTGGTTTTCCCGGTCACACAAAAATGCTGAAATTCGACTTATACAGTGTTTTTGCTTATTAAACTTGATGAATTCTCACCTCTTGACTGTAGAATAGTGTGTAAAGCAAAGCACAATACATTCCTATGTGTAGAAGCAAAGATATACGCGATTTCACAATGTGTTCCTAGAACAGCTGTGAGCAACTTTTTTACACAACGTTAACAACACATTTGAAGCTCAATATTTCATGGGCTGAAGCGGGGAAGATAGAAAACGTGTGCCCTGTAAAGGCGAAGTCTGTGGCATTAACAGGAAGGGAGAAAAAGTACTTTCTACCCATTTTTAGGTTCCGCGGTAAAATGGCAAGTTCCTATGGAACTGAATCTCGGCTTGTGACTGTTGTTTTCCCGGTCACACAAAAATGCTGAAATTCGACTTATACAGTGTTTTTGCTTATTAAACTTGATGAATTCTCTCCTTTTGACTGTAGAATAGTGTGTAAAGCAAAGCACAATACATTCCTATGTGTAGAAGCAAAGATATACGCGATTTCACAATGTGTTCCTAGAACAGCTGTGAGCAACTTTTTTACACAATGTTAACAACACATTTGAAGCTCAATATTTCATGGGCTGAAGCGGGGAAGATAGAAAACGTGTGCCCTGTAAAGGCGAAGTCTGTGGCATTAACAGGAAGGGAGAAAAAGTACTTTCTACCCATTTTTAGGTTCAGCGGTAAAACGGCAAGTTTCTATGGAACTGCATCTCGGCTTGTGACTGTGGTTTTCCCGGTCAAACAAAAATGCTGAAATTCGACTTATACAGTGTTTTTGCTTATTAAACTTGATGAATTCTCTCCTCTTGACTGTAGAATAGTGTGTAAAGCAAAGCACAATACATTCCTACTGTATGTGTAAAAGAAAAGATATACGCGATTTCACAATGTGTTCCTAGAACAGCTGTGAGCAACTTTTTTACACAACGTTAACAACACATTTGAAGCTCAATATTTCATGGGCTGAAGCGGGGAAGATAGAAAACGTGTGCCCTGTAAAGGCGAAGTCTGTGGCATTAACAGGAAGGGAGAAAAAGTACTTTCTACCCATTTTTAGGTACAGCGGTAAAACGGCAAGTTTCTATGGAACTGCATCTCGGATTGTGACTGTGGTTTTCCCGGTCACACAAAAATGCTGAAATTCGACTTATACAGTGTTTTTGCTTATTAAACTTGATGAATTCTCACCTCTTGACTGTAGAATAGTGTGTAAAGCAAAGCACAATACATTCCTATGTGTAGAAGCAAAGATATACGCGATTTCACAATGTGTTCCTAGAACAGCTGTGAGCAACTTTTTTACACAACGTTAACAACACATTTGAAGCTCAATATTTCATGGGCTGAAGCGGGGAAGATAGAAAACGTGTGCCCTGTAAAGGCGAAGTCTGTGGCATTAACAGGAAGGGAGAAAAAGTACTTTCTACCCATTTTTAGGTACAGCGGTAAAACGGCAAGTTTCTATGGAACTGCATCTCGGATTGTGACTGTGGTTTTCCCGGTCACACAAAAATGCTGAAATTCGACTTATACAGTGTTTTTGCTTATTAAACTTGATGAATTCTCACCTCTTGACTGTAGAATAGTGTGTAAAGCAAAGCACAATACATTCCTATGTGTAGAAGCAAAGATATACGCGATTTCACAATGTGTTCCTAGAACAGCTGTGAGCAACTTTTTTACACAACGTTAACAACACATTTGAAGCTCAATATTTCATGGGCTGAAGCGGGGAAGATAGAAAACGTGTGCCCTGTAAAGGCGAAGTCTGTGGCATTAACAGGAAGGGAGAAAAAGTACTTTCTACCCATTTTTAGGTTCCGCGGTAAAATGGCAAGTTCCTATGGAACTGAATCTCGGCTTGTGACTGTTGTTTTCCCGGTCACACAAAAATGCTGAAATTCGACTTATACAGTGTTTTTGCTTATTAAACTTGATGAATTCTCTCCTTTTGACTGTAGAATAGTGTGTAAAGCAAAGCACAATACATTCCTATGTGTAGAAGCAAAGATATACGCGATTTCACAATGTGTTCCTAGAACAGCTGTGAGCAACTTTTTTACACAATGTTAACAACACATTTGAAGCTCAATATTTCATGGGCTGAAGCGGGGAAGATAGAAAACGTGTGCCCTGTAAAGGCGAAGTCTGTGGCATTAACAGGAAGGGAGAAAAAGTACTTTCTACCCATTTTTAGGTTCAGCGGTAAAACGGCAAGTTTCTATGGAACTGCATCTCGGCTTGTGACTGTGGTTTTCCCGGTCAAACAAAAATGCTGAAATTCGACTTATACAGTGTTTTTGCTTATTAAACTTGATGAATTCTCTCCTCTTGACTGTAGAATAGTGTGTAAAGCAAAGCACAATACATTCCTACTGTATGTGTAAAAGAAAAGATATACGCGATTTCACAATGTGTTCCTAGAACAGCTGTGAGCAACTTTTTTACACAACGTTAACAACACATTTGAAGCTCAATATTTCATGGGCTGAAGCGGGGAAGATAGAAAACGTGTGCCCTGTAAAGGCGAAGTCTGTGGCATTAACAGGAAGGGAGAAAAAGTACTTTCTACCCATTTTTAGGTTCAGCGGTAAAATGGCAAGTTTCTATGGAACTGCATCTCGACTTGTGACTGTGGTTTTCCCGGTCACACAAAAATGCTGAAATTCGACTTATACAGTGTTTTTGCTTATTAAACTTGATGAATTCTCTCCTCTTGACTGTAGAATAGTGTGTAAAGCAAAGCACAATACATTGCTATGTGTAGAAGCAAAGATATACGCGATTTCACAATGTGTTCCTAGAACAGCTGTGAGCAACTTTTTTACACCACGTTAACAACACATTTGAAGCTCAATATTTCATGGGCTGAAGCGGGGAAGATAGAAAACGTGTGCCCTGTAAAGGCGAAGTCTGTGGCATTAACAGGAAGGGAGAAAAAGTACTTTCTACCCATTTTTAGGTACAGCGGTAAAATGGCAAGTTTCTATGGAACTGCATCTCGCTTGTGACTGTGGTTTTCCCGGTCACACAAAAATGCTGAAATTCGACTTATACAGTGTTTTTGCTTATTAAACTTGATGAATTCTCTCCTCTTGACTGTAGAATAGTGTGTAAAGCAAAGCACAATACATTCCTATGTGTAGAAGCAAAGATATACGCGATTTCACAATGTGTTCCTAGAACAGCTGTGTGCAACTTTTTTACACAATGTTAACAACACATTTGAAGCTCAATATTTCATGGGCTGAAGCGGGGAAGATAGAAAACGTGTGCTCTGTAAAGGCGAAGTCTGTGGCATTAACAGGAAGGGAGAAAAAGTACTTTCTACCCATTTTTAGGTTCAGTGGTAAAATGGCAAGTTTCTATGGAACTGCTTCTCGGCTTGTGACTGTGGTTTTCCCGGTCACACAAAAATGCTGAAATTCGACTTATACAGTGTTTTTGCTTATTAAACTTGATGAATTCTCTCCTCTTGACTCTAGAATAGTGTGTAAAGCAAAGCACAATACATTCCTATATGTAGAAGAAAAGATATACGCGATTTCACAATGTGTTCCTAGAACAGCTGTGAGCAACTTTTTTACACAACGTTAACAACACATTTGAAGCTCAATATTTCATGGGCTGAAGCGGGGAAGATAGAAAACGTGTGCCCTGTAAAGGCGAAGTCTGTGGCATTAACAGGAAGGGAGAAAAAGTACTTTCTACCCATTTTTAGGTACAGCGGTAAAATGGCAAGTTTCTATGGAACTGCATCTCGACTTGTGACTGTGGTTTTCCCGGTCACACAAAAATGCTGAAATTCGACTTATACAGTGTTTTTGCTTATTAAATTTGATGAATTCTCTCCTCTTGACTGTAGAATAGTGTGTAAAGCAAAGCACAATACATTTCTATGTGTAGAAGCAAAGATATACGCGATTTCACAATGTGTTCCTAGAACAGCTGTGAGCAACTTTTTTACACCACGTTAACAACACATTTGATGCTCAATATTTCATGGGCTAAAGCGGGGAAGATAGAAAACGTGTGCCCTGTAAAGGCGAAGTCTGTGGCATTAACAGGAAGGGAGAAAAAGTACTTTCTACCCATTTTTAGGTTCAGCGGTAAAATGGCAAGTTTCTATGGAACTGCATCTCGGCTTGTGACTGTGGTTTTCCCATTCACACAAAAATGCTGAAATTCGACTTATACAGTGTTTTTGCTTATTAAACTTGATGAATTCTCTCCTCTTGACTGTAGAATAGTGTGTTAAGCAAAGCACAATACATTCCTATGTGTAGAAGCAAAGATATACGCGATTTCACAATGTGTTCCTAGAACAGCTGTGAGCAACTTTTTTACACAATGTTAACAACACATTTGAAGCTCAATATTTCATGGGCTGAAGCGGGGAAGATAGAAAACGTGTGCCCTGTAAAGGCGAAGTCTGTGGCATTAACAGGAAGGGAGAAAAAGTACTTTCTACCCATTTTTAGGTTCAGCGGTAAAATGGCAAGTTTCTATGGAACTGCATCTCGACTTGTGACTGTGGTTTTCCCGGTCACACAAAAATGCTGAAATTCGACTTATACAGTGTTTTTGCTTATTAAACTTGATGAATTCTCTCCTCTTGACTGTAGAATAGTGTGTAAAGCAAAGCACAAATCATTGCTATGTGTAGAAGCAAAGATATACGCGATTTCACAATGTGTTCCTAGAAAAGCTGTGAGCAACTTTTTTACACCACGTTAACAACACATTTGAAGCTCAATATTTCATGGGCTGAAGCGGGGAAGATAGAAAACGTGTGCCCTGTAAAGGCGAAGTCTGTGGCATTAACAGGAAGGGAGAAAAAGTACTTTCTACCCATTTTTAGGTACAGCGGTAAAATGGCAAGTTTCTATGGAACTGCATCTCGCTTGTGACTGTGGTTTTCCCGGTCACACAAAAATGCTGAAATTCGACTTATACAGTGTTTTTGCTTATTAAACTTGATGAATTCTCTCCTCTTGACTGTAGAATAGTGTGTAAAGCAAAGCACAATACATTGCTATGTGTAGAAGCAAAGATATACGCGATTTCACAATGTGTTCCTAGAACAGCTGTGTGCAACTTTTTTACACAATGTTAACAACACATTTGAAGCTCAATATTTCATGGGCTGAAGCGGGGAAGATAGAAAACGTGTGCCCTGTAAAGGCGAAGTCTGTGGCATTAACAGGAAGGGAGAAAAAGTACTTTCTACCCATTTTTAGGTTCAGCGGTAAAATGGCAAGTTTCTATGGAACTGCTTCTCGGCTTGTGACTGTTGTTTTCCCGGTCACACAAAAATGCTGAAATTCGACTTATACAGTGTTTTTGCTTATTAAACTTGATGAATTCTCTCCTTTTGACTGTAGAATAGTGTGTAAAGCAAAGCACAATACATTCCTATGTGTAGAAGCAAAGATATACGCGATTTCACAATGTGTTCCTAGTGTTGTGTTTGTGAGAGTGAAATTATGTCTAAGTCCAGCTTTGGTACATTAGAAGCAACTCTGAAACTTAACCTAAGCGTTTTTCGAAGCTACTTTTTGGCTAACTTCTTATAGGAAGGTCTAGGAGCTCTGAAAATGAACGTGCGCATCTTTCACTCTTCCCGAGGGACTTAGAAGAATTTTGTGATATTTTTTATTAAATGGTGTATAAGGGTATATATATAAATATATTTTATGCACTGTATATGAGCTGGCGATTTCTAAGTCTGTGGTTCCGAGAGGGGGTAACCAGGCTCACTAATAAAGGTCAAGCCACTTGGCTGCCAGAATGCCCTGCTTCAGCACAGACCAGAAAGGCATTGTGATAAGCGTATCCCCGGTATAGTCAGGGGTTAATGGGAGTCGTCCCCGTCCCCCCAGTATACGGCCAGAACCATGGACCCGGTACTTGTGGTTCGGACTGTCTCCAACCAGCCATAATGTTGTGAGAGTGAAATTATGTCTAAGTCCAGCTTTGGTACATTAGAAGCAACTCTGAAACTTAACCTAAGCGTTTTTCGAAGCTACTTTTTGGCTAACTTCTTATAGGAAGGTCTAGGAGCTCTGAAAATGAACGTGCGCATCTTTCACTCTTCCCGAGGGACTTAGAAGAATTTTGTGATATTTTTTATTAAATGGTGTATAAGGGTATATATATAAATATATTTTATGCACTGTATATGAGCTGGCGATTTCTAAGTCTGTGGTTCCGAGAGGGGGTAACCAGGCTCACTAATAAAGGTCAAGCCACTTGGCTGCCAGAATGCCCTGCTTCAGCACAGACCAGAAAGGCATTGTGATAAGCGTATCCCCGGTATAGTCAGGGGTTAATGGGAGTCGTCCCCGTCCCCCCAGTATACGGCCAGAACCATGGACCCGGTACTTGTGGTTCGGACTCTCTCCAACCAGCCATAATGTTGTGAGAGTGAAATTATGTCTAAGTGCAGCTTTGGTACATTAGAAGCAACTCTGAAACTTAACCTAAGCGTTTTTCGAAGCTACTTTTTGGCTAACTTCTTATAGGAAGGTCTAGGAGCTCTGAAAATGAACGTGCGCGTCTTTCACTCTTCCCGAGGGACTTAGAAGAATTTTGTGATATTTTTTATTAAATGGAGTATAAGGGTATATATATAAATATATTTTATGCACTGTATATGAGCTGGCGATTTCTAAGTCTGTGGTTCCGAGAGGGGGTAACCAGGCTCACTAATAAAGGTCAAGCCACTTGGCTGCCAGAATGGCCTGCTTCAGCACAGACCAGAAAGGCATTGTGATAAGCGTATCCCCGGTATAGTCAGGGGTTAATGGGAGTCGTCCCCGTCCCCCCAGTATACGGCCAGAACCATGGACCCGGTACTTGTGGTTCGGACTGTCTCCAACCAGCCATAATGTTGTGAGAGTGAAATTATGTCTAAGTCCAGCTTTGGTACATTAGAAGCAACTCTGAAACTTAACCTAAGCGTTTTTCGAAGCTACTTTTTGGCTAACTTCTTATAGGAAGGTCTAGGAGCTCTGAAAATGAACGTGCGCGTCTTTCACTCTTCCCGAGGGACTTAGAAGAATTTTGTGATATTTTTTATTAAAATGGTGTATAAGGGTATATATATAAATATATTTTATGCACTGTATATGAGCTGGCGATTTCTAAGTCTGTGGTTCCGAGAGGGGGTAACCAGGCTCACTAATAAAGGTCAAGCCACTTGGCTGCCAGAATGCCCTGCTTCAGCACAGACCAGAAAGGCATTGTGATAAGCGTATCCCCGGTATAGTCAGGGGTTAATGGGAGTCGTCCCCGTCCCCCCAGTATACGGCCAGAACCATGGACCCGGTACTTGTGGTTCGGACTCTCTCCAACCAGCCATAATGTTGTGAGAGTGAAATTATGTCTAAGTGCAGCTTTGGTACATTAGAAGCAACTCTGAAACTTAACCTAAGCGTTTTTCGAAGCTACTTTTTGGCTAACTTCTTATAGGAAGGTCTAGGAGCTCTGAAAATGAACGTGCGCGTCTTTCACTCTTCCCGAGGGACTTAGAAGAATTTTGTGATATTTTTTATTAAAATGGTGTATAAGGGTATATATATAAATATATTTTATGCACTGTATATGAGCTGGCGATTTCTAAGTCTGTGGTTCCGAGAGGGGGTAACCAGGCTCACTAATAAAGGTCAAGCCACTTGGCTGCCAGAATGCCCTGCTTCAGCACAGACCAGAAAGGCATTGTGATAAGCGTATCCCCGGTATAGTCAGGGGTTAATGGGAGTCGTCCCCGTCCCCCCAGTATACGGCCAGAACCATGGACCCGGTACTTGTGGTTCGGACTCTCTCCAACCAGCCATAATGTTGTGAGAGTGAAATTATGTCTAAGTCCAGCTTTGGTACATTAGAAGCAACTCTGAAACTTAACCTAAGCGTTTTTCGAAGCTACTTTTTGGCTAACTTCTTATAGGAAGGTCTAGGAGCTCTGAAAATGAACGTGCGCGTCTTTCACTCTTCCCGAGGGACTTAGAAGAATTTTGTGATATTTTTTATTAAATGGAGTATAAGGGTATATATATAAATATATTTTATGCACTGTATATGAGCTGGCGATTTCTAAGTCTGTGGTTCCGAGAGGGGGTAACCAGGCTCACTAATAAAGGTCAAGCCACTTGGCTGCCAGAATGGCCTGCTTCAGCACAGACCAGAAAGGCATTGTGATAAGCGTATCCCCGGTATAGTCAGGGGTTAATGGGAGTCGTCCCCGTCCCCCCAGTATACGGCCAGAACCATGGACCCGGTACTTGTGGTTCGGACTGTTTCCAACCAGCCATAATGTTGTGAGAGTGAAATTATGTCTAAGTCCAGCTTTGGTACATTAGAAGCAACTCTGAAACTTAACCTAAGCGTTTTTCGTAGCTACTTTTTGGCTAACTTCTTATAGGAAGGTCTAGGAGCTCTGAAAATGAACGTGCGCGTCTTTCACTCTTCCCGAGGGACTTAGAAGAATTTTGTGATATTTTTTATTAAAATGGTGTATAAGGGTATATATATAAATATATTTTATGCACTGTATATGAGCTGGCGATTTCTAAGTCTGTGGTTCCGAGAGGGGGTAACCAGGCTCACTAATAAAGGTCAAGCCACTTGGCTGCCAGAATGCCCTGCTTCAGCACAGACCAGAAAGGCATTGTGATAAGCGTATCCCCGGTATAGTCAGGGGTTAATGGGAGTCGTCCCCGTCCCCCCAGTATACGGCCAGAACCATGGACCCGGTACTTGTGGTTCGGACTCTCTCCAACCAGCCATAATGTTGTGAGAGTGAAATTATGTCTAAGTGCAGCTTTGGTATATAAGAAGCAACTCTGAAACTTAACCTAAGCGTTTTTCGAAGCTACTTTTTGGCTAACTTCTTATAGGAAGGTCTAGGAGCTCTGAAAATGAACGTGCGCGTCTTTCACTCTTCCCGAGGGACTTAGAAGAATTTTGTGATATTTTTTATTAAAATGGTGTATAAGGGTATATATATATAAATATATTTTATGCACTGTATATGAGCTGGCGATTTCTAAGTCTGTGGTTCCGAGAGGGGGTAACCAGGCTCACTAATAAAGGTCAAGCCACTTGGCTGCCAGAATGCCGTGCTTCAGCACAGACCAGAAAGGCATTGTGATAAGCGTATCCCCGGTATAGTCAGGGGTTAATGGGAGTCGTCCCCGCCCCCCCAGTATACGGCCAGAACCATGAACCCGGTACTTGTGGTTCGGACTGTCTCCAACCAGCCATAATGTTGTGAGAGTGAAATTATGTCTAAGTCCAGCTTTGGTACATTAGAAGCAACTCTGAAACTTAACCTAAGCGTTTTTCGAAGCTACTTTTTGGCTAACTTCTTATAGGAAGGTCTAGGAGCTCTGAAAATGAACGTGCGCATCTTTCACTCTTCCCGAGGGACTTAGAAGAATTTTGTGATATTTTTTATTAAATGGTGTATAAGGGTATATATATAAATATATTTTATGCACTGTATATGAGCTGGCGATTTCTAAGTCTGTGGTTCCGAGAGGGGGTAACCAGGCTCACTAATAAAGGTCAAGCCACTTGGCTGCCAGAATGCCGTGCTTCAGCACAGACCAGAAAGGCATTGTGATAAGCGTATCCCCGGTATAGTCAGGGGTTAATGGGAGTCGTCCCCGTCCCCCCAGTATACGGCCAGAACCATGGACCCGGTACTTGTGGTTCGGACTCTCTCCAACCAGCCATAATGTTGTGAGAGTGAAATTATGTCTAAGTGCAGCTTTGGTATATAAGAAGCAACTCTGAAACTTAACCTAAGCGTTTTTCGAAGCTACTTTTTGGCTAACTTCTTATAGGAAGGTCTAGGAGCTCTGAAAATGAACGTGCGCGTCTTTCACTCTTCCCGAGGGACTTAGAAGAATTTTGTGATATTTTTTATTAAAATGGTGTATAAGGGTATATATATATAAATATATTTTATGCACTGTATATGAGCTGGCGATTTCTAAGTCTGTGGTTCCGAGAGGGGGTAACCAGGCTCACTAATAAAGGTCAAGCCACTTGGCTGCCAGAATGCCGTGCTTCAGCACAGACCAGAAAGGCATTGTGATAAGCGTATCCCCGGTATAGTCAGGGGTTAATGGGAGTCGTCCCCGCCCCCCCAGTATACGGCCAGAACCATGAACCCGGTACTTGTGGTTCGGACTGTCTCCAACCAGCCATAATGTTGTGAGAGTGAAATTATGTCTAAGTCCAGCTTTGGTACATTAGAAGCAACTCTGAAACTTAACCTAAGCGTTTTTCGAAGCTACTTTTTGGCTAACTTCTTATAGGAAGGTCTAGGAGCTCTGAAAATGAACGTGCGCATCTTTCACTCTTCCCGAGGGACTTAGAAGAATTTTGTGATATTTTTTATTAAATGGTGTATAAGGGTATATATATAAATATATTTTATGCACTGTATATGAGCTGGCGATTTCTAAGTCTGTGGTTCCGAGAGGGGGTAACCAGGCTCACTAATAAAGGTCAAGCCACTTGGCTGCCAGAATGCCCTGCTTCAGCACAGACCAGAAAGGCATTGTGATAAGCGTATCCCCGGTATAGTCAGGGGTTAATGGGAGTCGTCCCCGTCCCCCCAGTATACGGCCAGAACCATGGACCCGGTACTTGTGGTTCGGACTCTCTCCAACCAGCCATAATGTTGTGAGAGTGAAATTATGTCTAAGTCCAGCTTTGGTACATTAGAAGCAACTCTGAAACTTAACCTAAGCGTTTTTCGAAGCTACTTTTTGGCTAACTTCTTATAGGAAGGTCTAGGAGCTCTGAAAATGAACGTGCGCGTCTTTCACTCTTCCCGAGGGACTTAGAAGAATTTTGTGATATTTTTTATTAAATGGAGTATAAGGGTATATATATAAATATATTTTATGCACTGTATATGAGCTGGCGATTTCTAAGTCTGTGGTTCCGAGAGGGGGTAACCAGGCTCACTAATAAAGGTCAAGCCACTTGGCTGCCAGAATGGCCTGCTTCAGCACAGACCAGAAAGGCATTGTGATAAGCGTATCCCCGGTATAGTCAGGGGTTAATGGGAGTCGTCCCCGTCCCCCCAGTATACGGCCAGAACCATGGACCCGGTACTTGTGGTTCGGACTGTCTCCAACCAGCCATAATGTTGTGAGAGTGAAATTATGTCTAAGTCCAGCTTTGGTACATTAGAAGCAACTCTGAAACTTAACCTAAGCGTTTTTCGTAGCTACTTTTTGGCTAACTTCTTATAGGAAGGTCTAGGAGCTCTGAAAATGAACGTGCGCGTCTTTCACTCTTCCCGAGGGACTTAGAAGAATTTTGTGATATTTTTTATTAAAATGGTGTATAAGGGTATATATATAAATATATTTTATGCACTGTATATGAGCTGGCGATTTCTAAGTCTGTGGTTCCGAGAGGGGGTAACCAGGCTCACTAATAAAGGTCAAGCCACTTGGCTGCCAGAATGCCCTGCTTCAGCACAGACCAGAAAGGCATTGTGATAAGCGTATCCCCGGTATAGTCAGGGGTTAATGGGAGTCGTCCCCGTCCCCCCAGTATACGGCCAGAACCATGGACCCGGTACTTGTGGTTCGGACTCTCTCCAACCAGCCATAATGTTGTGAGAGTGAAATTATGTCTAAGTGCAGCTTTGGTATATAAGAAGCAACTCTGAAACTTAACCTAAGCGTTTTTCGAAGCTACTTTTTGGCTAACTTCTTATAGGAAGGTCTAGGAGCTCTGAAAATGAACGTGCGCGTCTTTCACTCTTCCCGAGGGACTTAGAAGAATTTTGTGATATTTTTTATTAAAATGGTGTATAAGGGTATATATATATAAATATATTTTATGCACTGTATATGAGCTGGCGATTTCTAAGTCTGTGGTTCCGAGAGGGGGTAACCAGGCTCACTAATAAAGGTCAAGCCACTTGGCTGCCAGAATGCCGTGCTTCAGCACAGACCAGAAAGGCATTGTGATAAGCGTATCCCCGGTATAGTCAGGGGTTAATGGGAGTCGTCCCCGCCCCCCCAGTATACGGCCAGAACCATGAACCCGGTACTTGTGGTTCGGACTGTCTCCAACCAGCCATAATGTTGTGAGAGTGAAATTATGTCTAAGTCCAGCTTTGGTACATTAGAAGCAACTCTGAAACTTAACCTAAGCGTTTTTCGAAGCTACTTTTTGGCTAACTTCTTATAGGAAGGTCTAGGAGCTCTGAAAATGAACGTGCGCATCTTTCACTCTTCCCGAGGGACTTAGAAGAATTTTGTGATATTTTTTATTAAATGGTGTATAAGGGTATATATATAAATATATTTTATGCACTGTATATGAGCTGGCGATTTCTAAGTCTGTGGTTCCGAGAGGGGGTAACCAGGCTCACTAATAAAGGTCAAGCCACTTGGCTGCCAGAATGCCGTGCTTCAGCACAGACCAGAAAGGCATTGTGATAAGCGTATCCCCGGTATAGTCAGGGGTTAATGGGAGTCGTCCCCGTCCCCCCAGTATACGGCCAGAACCATGGACCCGGTACTTGTGGTTCGGACTCTCTCCAACCAGCCATAATGTTGTGAGAGTGAAATTATGTCTAAGTGCAGCTTTGGTATATAAGAAGCAACTCTGAAACTTAACCTAAGCGTTTTTCGAAGCTACTTTTTGGCTAACTTCTTATAGGAAGGTCTAGGAGCTCTGAAAATGAACGTGCGCGTCTTTCACTCTTCCCGAGGGACTTAGAAGAATTTTGTGATATTTTTTATTAAAATGGTGTATAAGGGTATATATATATAAATATATTTTATGCACTGTATATGAGCTGGCGATTTCTAAGTCTGTGGTTCCGAGAGGGGGTAACCAGGCTCACTAATAAAGGTCAAGCCACTTGGCTGCCAGAATGCCGTGCTTCAGCACAGACCAGAAAGGCATTGTGATAAGCGTATCCCCGGTATAGTCAGGGGTTAATGGGAGTCGTCCCCGCCCCCCCAGTATACGGCCAGAACCATGAACCCGGTACTTGTGGTTCGGACTGTCTCCAACCAGCCATAATGTTGTGAGAGTGAAATTATGTCTAAGTCCAGCTTTGGTACATTAGAAGCAACTCTGAAACTTAACCTAAGCGTTTTTCGAAGCTACTTTTTGGCTAACTTCTTATAGGAAGGTCTAGGAGCTCTGAAAATGAACGTGCGCATCTTTCACTCTTCCCGAGGGACTTAGAAGAATTTTGTGATATTTTTTATTAAATGGTGTATAAGGGTATATATATAAATATATTTTATGCACTGTATATGAGCTGGCGATTTCTAAGTCTGTGGTTCCGAGAGGGGGTAACCAGGCTCACTAATAAAGGTCAAGCCACTTGGCTGCCAGAATGCCGTGCTTCAGCACAGACCAGAAAGGCATTGTGATAAGCGTATCCCCGGTATAGTCAGGGGTTAATGGGAGTCGTCCCCGCCCCCCCAGTATACGGCCAGAACCATGGACCCGGTACTTGTGGTTCGGACTGTCTCCAACCAGCCATAATGTTGTGAGAGTGAAATTATGTCTAAGTCCAGCTTTGGTACATTAGAAGCAACTCTGAAACTTAACCTAAGCGTTTTTCGAAGCTACTTTTTGGCTAACTTCTTATAGGAAGGTCTAGGAGCTCTGAAAATGAACGTGCGCGTCTTTCACTCTTCCCGAGGGACTTAGAAGAATTTTGTGATATTTTTTATTAAATGGTGTATAAGGGTATATATATAAATATATTTTATGCACTGTATATGAGCTGGCGATTTCTAAGTCTGTGGTTCCGAGAGGGGGTAACCAGGCTCACTAATAAAGGTCAAGCCACTTGGCTGCCAGAATGCCCTGCTTCAGCACAGACCAGAAAGGCATTGTGATAAGCGTATCCCCGGTATAGTCAGGGGTTAATGGGAGTCGTCCCCGTCCCCCCAGTATACGGCCAGAACCATGGACCCGGTACTTGTGGTTCGGACTGTCTCCAACCAGCCATAATGTTGTGAGAGTGAAATTATGTCTAAGTCCAGCTTTGGTACATTAGAAGCAACTCTGAAACTTAACCTAAGCGTTTTTCGAAGCTACTTTTTGGCTAACTTCTTATAGGAAGATCTAGGAGCTCTGAAAATGAACGTGCGCGTCTTTCACTCTTCCCGAGGGACTTAGAAGAATTTTGTGATATTTTTTATTAAATGGTGTATAAGGGTATATATATAAATATATTTTATGCACTGTATATGAGCTGGCGATTTCTAAGTCTGTGGTTCCGAGAGGGGGTAACCAGGCTCACTAATAAAGGTCAAGCCAGTTGGCTGCCAGAATGCCCTGCTTCAGCACAGACCAGAAAGGCATTGTGATAAGCGTATCCCCGGTATAGTCAGGGGTTAATGGGAGTCGTCCCCGTCCCCCCAGTATACGGCCAGAACCATGGACCCGGTACTTGTGGTTCGGACTGTCTCCAACCAGCCATAATGTTGTGAGAGTGAAATTATGTCTAAGTCCAGCTTTGGTACATTAGAAGCAACTCTGAAACTTAACCTAAGCGTTTTTCGAAGCTACTTTTTGGCTAACTTCTTATAGGAAGGTCTAGGAGCTCTGAAAATGAACGTGCGCGTCTTTCACTCTTCCCGAGGGACTTAGAAGAATTTTGTGATATTTTTTATTAAATGGTGTATAAGGGTATATATATAAATATATTTTATGCACTGTATATGAGCTGGCGATTTCTAAGTCTGTGGTTCCGAGAGGGGGTAACCAGGCTCACTAATAAAGGTCAAGCCACTTGGCTGCCAGAATGCCCTGCTTCAGCACAGACCAGAAAGGCATTGTGATAAGCGTATCCCCGGTATAGTCAGGGGTTAATGGGAGTCGTCCCCGTCCCCCCAGTATACGGCCAGAACCATGGACCCGGTACTTGTGGTTCGGACTGTCTCCAACCAGCCATAATGTTGTGAGAGTGAAATTATGTCTAAGTCCAGCTTTGGTACATTAGAAGCAACTCTGAAACTTAACCTAAGCGTTTTTCGAAGCTACTTTTTGGCTAACTTCTTATAGGAAGGTCTAGGAGCTCTGAAAATGAACGTGCGCGTCTTTCACTCTTCCCGAGGGACTTAGAAGAATTTTGTGATATTTTTTATTAAATGGTGTATAAGGGTATATATATAAATATATTTTATGCACTGTATATGAGCTGGCGATTTCTAAGTCTGTGGTTCCGAGAGGGGGTAACCAGGCTCACTAATAAAGGTCAAGCCACTTGGCTGCCAGAATGCCCTGCTTCAGCACAGACCAGAAAGGCATTGTGATAAGCGTATCCCCGGTATAGTCAGGGGTTAATGGGAGTCGTCCCCGTCCCCCCAGTATACGGCCAGAACCATGGACCCGGTACTTGTGGTTCGGACTGTCTCCAACCAGCCATAATGTTGTGAGAGTGAAATTATGTCTAAGTCCAGCTTTGGTACATTAGAAGCAACTCTGAAACTTAACCTAAGCGTTTTTCGAAGCTACTTTTTGGCTAACTTCTTATAGGAAGGTCTAGGAGCTCTGAAAATGAACGTGCGCGTCTTTCACTCTTCCCGAGGGACTTAGAAGAATTGTGTGATATTTTTTATTAAATGGTGTATAAGGGTATATATATAAATATATTTTATGCACTGTATATGAGCTGGCGATTTCTAAGTCTGTGGTTCCGAGAGGGGGTAACCAGGCTCACTAATAAAGGTCAAGCCACTTGGCTGCCAGAATGCCCTGCTTCAGCACAGACCAGAAAGGCATTGTGATAAGCGTATCCCCGGTATAGTCAGGGGTTAATGGGAGTCGTCCCCGTCCCCCCAGTATACGGCCAGAACCATGGACCCGGTACTTGTGGTTCGGACTGTCTCCAACCAGCCATAATGTTGTGAGAGTGAAATTATGTCTAAGTCCAGCTTTGGTACATTAGAAGCAACTCTGAAACTTAACCTAAGCGTTTTTCGAAGCTACTTTTTGGCTAACTTCTTATAGGAAGATCTAGGAGCTCTGAAAATGAACGTGCGCGTCTTTCACTCTTCCCGAGGGACTTAGAAGAATTTTGTGATATTTTTTATTAAATGGAGTATAAGGGTATATATATAAATATATTTTATGCACTGTATATGAGCTGGCGATTTCTAAGTCTGTGGTTCCGAGAGGGGGTAACCAGGCTCACTAATAAAGGTCAAGCCACTTGGCTGCCAGAATGGCCTGCTTCAGCACAGACCAGAAAGGCATTGTGTTAAGCGTATCCCCGGTATAGTCAGGGGTTAATGGGAGTCGTCCCCGTCCCCCCAGTATACGGCCAGAACCATGGACCCGGTACTTGTGGTTCGGACTGTCTCCAACCAGCCATAATGTTGTGAGAGTGAAATTATGTCTAAGTCCAGCTTTGGTACATTAGAAGCAACTCTGAAACTTAACCTAAGCGTTTTTCGAAGCTACTTTTTGGCTAACTTCTTATAGGAAGGTCTAGGAGCTCTGAAAATGAACGTGCGCGTCTTTCACTCTTCCCGAGGGACTTAGAAGAATTTTGTGATATTTTTTATTAAAATGGTGTATAAGGGTATATATATAAATATATTTTATGCACTGTATATGAGCTGGCGATTTCTAAGTCTGTGGTTCCGAGAGGGGGTAACCAGGCTCACTAATAAAGGTCAAGCCACTTGGCTGCCAGAATGCCCTGCTTCAGCACAGACCAGAAAGGCATTGTGATAAGCGTATCCCCGGTATAGTCAGGGGTTAATGGGAGTCGTCCCCGTCCCCCCAGTATACGGCCAGAACCATGGACCCGGTACTTGTGGTTCGGACTCTCTCCAACCAGCCATAATGTTGTGAGAGTGAAATTATGTCTAAGTGCAGCTTTGGTACATAAGAAGCAACTCTGAAACTTAACCTAAGCGTTTTTCGAAGCTACTTTTTGGCTAACTTCTTATAGGAAGGTCTAGGAGCTCTGAAAATGAACGTGCGCGTCTTTCACTCTTCCCGAGGGACTTAGAAGAATTTTGTGATATTTTTTATTAAAATGGTGTATAAGGGTATATATATATAAATATATTTTATGCACTGTATATGAGCTGGCGATTTCTAAGTCTGTGGTTCCGAGAGGGGGTAACCAGGCTCACTAATAAAGGTCAAGCCACTTGGCTGCCAGAATGCCGTGCTTCAGCACAGACCAGAAAGGCATTGTGATAAGCGTATCCCCGGTATAGTCAGGGGTTAATGGGAGTCGTCCCCGCCCCCCCAGTATACGGCCAGAACCATGAACCCGGTACTTGTGGTTCGGACTGTCTCCAACCAGCCATAATGTTGTGAGAGTGAAATTATGTCTAAGTCCAGCTTTGGTACATTAGAAGCAACTCTGAAACTTAACCTAAGCGTTTTTCGAAGCTACTTTTTGGCTAACTTCTTATAGGAAGGTCTAGGAGCTCTGAAAATGAACGTGCGCATCTTTCACTCTTCCCGAGGGACTTAGAAGAATTTTGTGATATTTTTTATTAAATGGTGTATAAGGGTATATATATAAATATATTTTATGCACTGTATATGAGCTGGCGATTTCTAAGTCTGTGGTTCCGAGAGGGGGTAACCAGGCTCACTAATAAAGGTCAAGCCACTTGGCTGCCAGAATGCCGTGCTTCAGCACAGACCAGAAAGGCATTGTGATAAGCGTATCCCCGGTATAGTCAGGGGTTAATGGGAGTCGTCCCCGCCCCCCCAGTATACGGCCAGAACCATGGACCCGGTACTTGTGGTTCGGACTGTCTCCAACCAGCCATAATGTTGTGAGAGTGAAATTATGTCTAAGTCCAGCTTTGGTACATTAGAAGCAACTCTGAAACTTAACCTAAGCGTTTTTCGAAGCTACTTTTTGGCTAACTTCTTATAGGAAGGTCTAGGAGCTCTGAAAATGAACGTGCGCGTCTTTCACTCTTCCCGAGGGACTTAGAAGAATTTTGTGATATTTTTTATTAAATGGTGTATAAGGGTATATATATAAATATATTTTATGCACTGTATATGAGCTGGCGATTTCTAAGTCTGTGGTTCCGAGAGGGGGTAACCAGGCTCACTAATAAAGGTCAAGCCACTTGGCTGCCAGAATGCCCTGCTTCAGCACAGACCAGAAAGGCATTGTGATAAGCGTATCCCCGGTATAGTCAGGGGTTAATGGGAGTCGTCCCCGTCCCCCCAGTATACGGCCAGAACCATGGACCCGGTACTTGTGGTTCGGACTGTCTCCAACCAGCCATAATGTTGTGAGAGTGAAATTATGTCTAAGTCCAGCTTTGGTACATTAGAAGCAACTCTGAAACTTAACCTAAGCGTTTTTCGAAGCTACTTTTTGGCTAACTTCTTATAGGAAGATCTACTGTAGGAGCTCTGAAAATGAACGTGCGCGTCTTTCACTCTTCCCCATAGACTTAGAAGAATTTTGTGATATTTTTTATTAAATGGTGTATAAGGGTATATATATAAATATATTTTATGCACTGTATATGAGCTGGCGATTTCTAAGTCTGTGGTTCCGAGAGGGGGTAACCAGGCTCACTAATAAAGGTCAAGCCACTTGGCTGCCAGAATGCCCTGCTTCAGCACAGACCAGAAAGGCATTGTGATAAGCGTATCCCCGGTATAGTCAGGGGTTAATGGGAGTCGTCCCCGTCCCCCCAGTATACGGCCAGAACCATGGACCCGGTACTTGTGGTTCGGACTGTCTCCAACCAGCCATAATGTTGTGAGAGTGAAATTATGTCTAAGTCCAGCTTTGGTACATTAGAAGCAACTCTGAAACTTAACCTAAGCGTTTTTCGAAGCTACTTTTTGGCTAACTTCTTATAGGAAGGTCTAGGAGCTCTGAAAATGAACGTGCGCGTCTTTCACTCTTCCCGAGGGACTTAGAAGAATTTTGTGATATTTTTTATTAAATGGTGTATAAGGGTATATATATAAATATATTTTATGCACTGTATATGAGCTGGCGATTTCTAAGTCTGTGGTTCCGAGAGGGGGTAACCAGGCTCACTAATAAAGGTCAAGCCACTTGGCTGCCAGAATGCCCTGCTTCAGCACAGACCAGAAAGGCATTGTGATAAGCGTATCCCCGGTATAGTCAGGGGTTAATGGGAGTCGTCCCCGTCCCCCCAGTATACGGCCAGAACCATGGACCCGGTACTTGTGGTTCGGACTGTCTCCAACCAGCCATAATGTTGTGAGAGTGAAATTATGTCTAAGTCCAGCTTTGGTACATTAGAAGCAACTCTGAAACTTAACCTAAGCGTTTTTCGAAGCTACTTTTTGGCTAACTTCTTATAGGAAGGTCTAGGAGCTCTGAAAATGAACGTGCGCGTCTTTCACTCTTCCCGAGGGACTTAGAAGAATTGTGTGATATTTTTTATTAAATGGTGTATAAGGGTATATATATAAATATATTTTATGCACTGTATATGAGCTGGCGATTTCTAAGTCTGTGGTTCCGAGAGGGGGTAACCAGGCTCACTAATAAAGGTCAAGCCACTTGGCTGCCAGAATGCCCTGCTTCAGCACAGACCAGAAAGGCATTGTGATAAGCGTATCCCCGGTATAGTCAGGGGTTAATGGGAGTCGTCCCCGTCCCCCCAGTATACGGCCAGAACCATGGACCCGGTACTTGTGGTTCGGACTGTCTCCAACCAGCCATAATGTTGTGAGAGTGAAATTATGTCTAAGTCCAGCTTTGGTACATTAGAAGCAACTCTGAAACTTAACCTAAGCGTTTTTCGAAGCTACTTTTTGGCTAACTTCTTATAGGAAGATCTAGGAGCTCTGAAAATGAACGTGCGCGTCTTTCACTCTTCCCGAGGGACTTAGAAGAATTTTGTGATATTTTTTATTAAATGGTGTATAAGGGTATATATATAAATATATTTTATGCACTGTATATGAGCTGGCGATTTCTAAGTCTGTGGTTCCGAGAGGGGGTAACCAGGCTCACTAATAAAGGTCAAGCCACTTGGCTGCCAGAATGCCCTGCTTCAGCACAGACCAGAAAGGCATTGTGATAAGCGTATCCCCGGTATAGTCAGGGGTTAATGGGAGTCGTCCCCGTCCCCCCAGTATACGGCCAGAACCATGGACCCGGTACTTGTGGTTCGGACTGTCTCCAACCAGCCATAATGTTGTGAGAGTGAAATTATGTCTAAGTCCAGCTTTGGTACATTAGAAGCAACTCTGAAACTTAACCTAAGCGTTTTTCGAAGCTACTTTTTGGCTAACTTCTTATAGGAAGGTCTAGGAGCTCTGAAAATGAACGTGCGCGTCTTTCACTCTTCCCGAGGGACTTAGAAGAATTTTGTGATATTTTTTATTAAATGGTGTATAAGGGTATATATATAAATATATTTTATGCACTGTATATGAGCTGGCGATTTCTAAGTCTGTGGTTCCGAGAGGGGGTAACCAGGCTCACTAATAAAGGTCAAGCCACTTGGCTGCCAGAATGCCCTGCTTCAGCACAGACCAGAAAGGCATTGTGATAAGCGTATCCCCGGTATAGTCAGGGGTTAATGGGAGTCGTCCCCGTCCCCCCAGTATACGGCCAGAACCATGGACCCGGTACTTGTGGTTCGGACTGTCTCCAACCAGCCATAATGTTGTGAGAGTGAAATTATGTCTAAGTCCAGCTTTGGTACATTAGAAGCAACTCTGAAACTTAACCTAAGCGTTTTTCGAAGCTACTTTTTGGCTAACTTCTTATAGGAAGGTCTAGGAGCTCTGAAAATGAACGTGCGCGTCTTTCACTCTTCCCGAGGGACTTAGAAGAATTGTGTGATATTTTTTATTAAATGGTGTATAAGGGTATATATATAAATATATTTTATGCACTGTATATGAGCTGGCGATTTCTAAGTCTGTGGTTCCGAGAGGGGGTAACCAGGCTCACTAATAAAGGTCAAGCCACTTGGCTGCCAGAATGCCCTGCTTCAGCACAGACCAGAAAGGCATTGTGATAAGCGTATCCCCGGTATAGTCAGGGGTTAATGGGAGTCGTCCCCGTCCCCCCAGTATACGGCCAGAACCATGGACCCGGTACTTGTGGTTCGGACTCTCTCCAACCAGCCATAATGTTGTGAGAGTGAAATTATGTCTAAGTGCAGCTTTGGTACATAAGAAGCAACTCTGAAACTTAACCTAAGCGTTTTTCGAAGCTACTTTTTGGCTAACTTCTTATAGGAAGGTCTAGGAGCTCTGAAAATGAACGTGCGCGTCTTTCACTCTTCCCGAGGGACTTAGAAGAATTTTGTGATATTTTTTATTAAAATGGTGTATAAGGGTATATATATATAAATATATTTTATGCACTGTATATGAGCTGGCGATTTCTAAGTCTGTGGTTCCGAGAGGGGGTAACCAGGCTCACTAATAAAGGTCAAGCCACTTGGCTGCCAGAATGCCGTGCTTCAGCACAGACCAGAAAGGCATTGTGATAAGCGTATCCCCGGTATAGTCAGGGGTTAATGGGAGTCGTCCCCGCCCCCCCAGTATACGGCCAGAACCATGGACCCGGTACTTGTGGTTCGGACTGTCTCCAACCAGCCATAATGTTGTGAGAGTGAAATTATGTCTAAGTCCAGCTTTGGTACATTAGAAGCAACTCTGAAACTTAACCTAAGCGTTTTTCGAAGCTACTTTTTGGCTAACTTCTTATAGGAAGGTCTAGGAGCTCTGAAAATGAACGTGCGCATCTTTCACTCTTCCCGAGGGACTTAGAAGAATTTTGTGATATTTTTTATTAAATGGTGTATAAGGGTATATATATAAATATATTTTATGCACTGTATATGAGCTGGCGATTTCTAAGTCTGTGGTTCCGAGAGGGGGTAACCAGGCTCACTAATAAAGGTCAAGCCACTTGGCTGCCAGAATGCCCTGCTTCAGCACAGACCAGAAAGGCATTGTGATAAGCGTATCCCCGGTATAGTCAGGGGTTAATGGGAGTCGTCCCCGTCCCCCCAGTATACGGCCAGAACCATGGACCCGGTACTTGTGGTACGGACTCTCTCCAACCAGCCATAATGTTGTGAGAGTGAAATTATGTCTAAGTCCAGCTTTGATACATTAGAAGCAACTCTGAAACTTAACCTAAGCGTTTTTCGAAGCTACTTTTTGGCTAACTTCTTATAGGAAGGTCTAGGAGCTCTGAAAATGAACGTGCGCGTCTTTCACTCTTCCCGAGGGACTTAGAAGAATTTTGTGATATTTTTTATTAAATGGTGTATAAGGGTATATATATAAATATATTTTTGTGATAAGCGTATCCCCGGTATAGTCAGGGGTTAATGGGAGTCGTCCCCGCCCCCCCAGTATACGGCCAGAACCATGGACCCGGTACTTGTGGTTCGGACTGTCTCCAACCAGCCATAATGTTGTGAGAGTGAAATTATGTCTAAGTCCAGCTTTGGTACATTAGAAGCAACTCTGAAACTTAACCTAAGCGTTTTTCGAAGCTACTTTTTGGCTAACTTCTTATAGGAAGGTCTAGGAGCTCTGAAAATGAACGTGCGCGTCTTTCACTCTTCCCGAGGGACTTAGAAGAATTTTGTGATATTTTTTATTAAATGGTGTATAAGGGTATATATATAAATATATTTTATGCACTGTATATGAGCTGGCGATTTCTAAGTCTGTGGTTCCGAGAGGGGGTAACCAGGCTCACTAATAAAGGTCAAGCCACTTGGCTGCCAGAATGCCCTGCTTCAGCACAGACCAGAAAGGCATTGTGATAAGCGTATCCCCGGTATAGTCAGGGGTTAATGGGAGTCGTCCCCGTCCCCCCAGTATACGGCCAGAACCATGGACCCGGTACTTGTGGTTCGGACTGTCTCCAACCAGCCATAATGTTGTGAGAGTGAAATTATGTCTAAGTCCAGCTTTGGTACATTAGAAGCAACTCTGAAACTTAACCTAAGCGTTTTTCGAAGCTACTTTTTGGCTAACTTCTTATAGGAAGGTCTAGGAGCTCTGAAAATGAACGTGCGCGTCTTTCACTCTTCCCGAGGGACTTAGAAGAATTTTGTGATATTTTTTATTAAATGGTGTATAAGGGTATATATATAAATATATTTTATGCACTGAATATGAGCTGGCGATTTCTAAGTCTGTGGTTCCGAGAGGGGGTAACCAGGCTCACTAATAAAGGTCAAGCCACTTGGCTGCCAGAATGCCCTGCTTCAGCACAGACCAGAAAGGCATTGTGATAAGCGTATCCCCGGTATAGTCAGGGGTTAATGGGAGTCGTCCCCGTCCCCCCAGTATACGGCCAGAACCATGGACACGGTACTTGTGGTTCGGACTGTCTCCAACCAGCCATAATGTTGTGAGAGTGAAATTATGTCTAAGTCCAGCTTTGGTACATTAGAAGCAACTCTGAAACTTAACCTAAGCGTTTTTCGAAGCTACTTTTTGGCTAACTTCTTATAGGAAGGTCTAGGAGCTCTGAAAATGAACGTGCGCGTCTTTCACTCTTCCCGAGGGACTTAGAAGAATTTTGTGATATTTTTTATTAAATGGTGTATAAGGGTATATATATAAATATATTTTATGCACTGTATATGAGCTGGCGATTTCTAAGTCTGTGGTTCTGAGAGGGGGTAACCAGGCTCACTAATAAAGGTCAAGCCACTTGGCTGCCAGAATGCCGTGCTTCAGCACAGACCAGAAAGGCATTGTGATAAGCGTATCCCCGGTATAGTCAGGGGTTAATGGGAGTCGTCCCCGCCCCCCCAGTATACGGCCAGAACCATGGACCCGGTACTTGTGGTTCGGACTGTCTCCAACCAGCCATAATGTTGTGAGAGTGAAATTATGTCTAAGTCCAGCTTTGGTACATTAGAAGCAACTCTGAAACTTAACCTAAGCGTTTTTCGAAGCTACTTTTTGGCTAACTTCTTATAGGAAGGTCTAGGAGCTCTGAAAATGAACGTGCGCGTCTTTCACTCTTCCCGAGGGACTTAGAAGAATTTTGTGATATTTTTTATTAAATGGTGTATAAGGGTATATATATAAATATATTTTATGCACTGTATATGAGCTGGCGATTTCTAAGTCTGTGGTTCCGAGAGGGGGTAACCAGGCTCACTAATAAAGGTCAAGCCACTTGGCTGCCAGAATGCCGTGCTTCAGCACAGACCAGAAAGGCATTGTGATAAGCGTATCCCCGGTATAGTCAGGGGTTAATGGGAGTCGTCCCCGTCCCCCCAGTATACGGCCAGAACCATGGACCCGGTACTTGTGGTTCGGACTGTCTCCAACCAGCCATAATGTTGTGAGAGTGAAATTATGTCTAAGTCCAGCTTTGGTACATTAGAAGCAACTCTGAAACTTAACCTAAGCGTTTTTCGAAGCTACTTTTTGGCTAACTTCTTATAGGAAGATCTAGGAGCTCTGAAAATGAACGTGCGCGTCTTTCACTCTTCCCGAGGGACTTAGAAGAATTTTGTGATATTTTTTATTAAATGGTGTATAAGGGTATATATATAAATATATTTTATGCACTGTATATGAGCTGGCGATTTCTAAGTCTGTGGTTCCGAGAGGGGGTAACCAGGCTCACTAATAAAGGTCAAGCCACTTGGCTGCCAGAATGCCCTGCTTCAGCACAGACCAGAAAGGCATTGTGATAAGCGTATCCCCGGTATAGTCAGGGGTTAATGGGAGTCGTCCCCGTCCCCCCAGTATACGGCCAGAACCATGGACCCGGTACTTGTGGTTCGGACTGTCTCCAACCAGCCATAATGTTGTGAGAGTGAAATTATGTCTAAGTCCAGCTTTGGTACATTAGAAGCAACTCTGAAACTTAACCTAAGCGTTTTTCGAAGCTACTTTTTGGCTAACTTCTTATAGGAAGGTCTAGGAGCTCTGAAAATGAACGTGCGCGTCTTTCACTCTTCCCGAGGGACTTAGAAGAATTTTGTGATATTTTTTATTAAATGGTGTATAAGGGTATATATATAAATATATTTTATGCACTGTATATGAGCTGGCGATTTCTAAGTCTGTGGTTCCGAGAGGGGGTAACCAGGCTCACTAATAAAGGTCAAGCCACTTGGCTGCCAGAATGCCCTGCTTCAGCACAGACCAGAAAGGCATTGTGATAAGCGTATCCCCGGTATAGTCAGGGGTTAATGGGAGTCGTCCCCGTCCCCCCAGTATACGGCCAGAACCATGGACCCGGTACTTGTGGTTCGGACTGTCTCCAACCAGCCATAATGTTGTGAGAGTGAAATTATGTCTAAGTCCAGCTTTGGTACATTAGAAGCAACTCTGAAACTTAACCTAAGCGTTTTTCGAAGCTACTTTTTGGCTAACTTCTTATAGGAAGGTCTAGGAGCTCTGAAAATGAACGTGCGCGTCTTTCACTCTTCTCGAGGGACTTAGAAGAATTGTGTGATATTTTTTATTAAATGGTGTATAAGGGTATATATATAAATATATTTTATGCACTGTATATGAGCTGGCGATTTCTAAGTCTGTGGTTCCGAGAGGGGGTAACCAGGCTCACTAATAAAGGTCAAGCCACTTGGCTGCCAGAATGCCCTGCTTCAGCACAGACCAGAAAGGCATTGTGATAAGCGTATCCCCGGTATAGTCAGGGGTTAATGGGAGTCGTCCCCGTCCCCCCAGTATACGGCCAGAACCATGGACCCGGTACTTGTGGTTCGGACTCTCTCCAACCAGCCATAATGTTGTGAGAGTGAAATTATGTCTAAGTGCAGCTTTGGTACATAAGAAGCAACTCTGAAACTTAACCTAAGCGTTTTTCGAAGCTACTTTTTGGCTAACTTCTTATAGGAAGGTCTAGGAGCTCTGAAAATGAACGTGCGCGTCTTTCACTCTTCCCGAGGGACTTAGAAGAATTTTGTGATATTTTTTATTAAAATGGTGTATAAGGGTATATATATATAAATATATTTTATGCACTGTATATGAGCTGGCGATTTCTAAGTCTGTGGTTCCGAGAGGGGGTAACCAGGCTCACTAATAAAGGTCAAGCCACTTGGCTGCCAGAATGCCGTGCTTCAGCACAGACCAGAAAGGCATTGTGATAAGCGTATCCCCGGTATAGTCAGGGGTTAATGGGAGTCGTCCCCGCCCCCCCAGTATACGGCCAGAACCATGGACCCGGTACTTGTGGTTCGGACTGTCTCCAACCAGCCATAATGTTGTGAGAGTGAAATTATGTCTAAGTCCAGCTTTGGTACATTAGAAGCAACTCTGAAACTTAACCTAAGCGTTTTTCGAAGCTACTTTTTGGCTAACTTCTTATAGGAAGGTCTAGGAGCTCTGAAAATGAACGTGCGCATCTTTCACTCTTCCCGAGGGACTTAGAAGAATTTTGTGATATTTTTTATTAAATGGTGTATAAGGGTATATATATAAATATATTTTATGCACTGTATATGAGCTGGCGATTTCTAAGTCTGTGGTTCCGAGAGGGGGTAACCAGGCTCACTAATAAAGGTCAAGCCACTTGGCTGCCAGAATGCCCTGCTTCAGCACAGACCAGAAAGGCATTGTGATAAGCGTATCCCCGGTATAGTCAGGGGTTAATGGGAGTCGTCCCCGTCCCCCCAGTATACGGCCAGAACCATGGACCCGGTACTTGTGGTACGGACTCTCTCCAACCAGCCATAATGTTGTGAGAGTGAAATTATGTCTAAGTCCAGCTTTGATACATTAGAAGCAACTCTGAAACTTAACCTAAGCGTTTTTCGAAGCTACTTTTTGGCTAACTTCTTATAGGAAGGTCTAGGAGCTCTGAAAATGAACGTGCGCGTCTTTCACTCTTCCCGAGGGACTTAGTACAGTGCATAAAATATATTTATATATATACCCTTATACACCATTTAATAAAAAATATCACAAAATTCTTCTAAGTCCCTCGGGAAGAGTGAAAGACGCGCACGTTCATTTTCAGAGCTCCTAGACCTTCCTATAAGAAGTTAGCCAAAAAGTAGCTTCGAAAAACGCTTAGGTTAAGTTTCAGAGTTGCTTCTAATGTACCAAAGCTGGACTTAGACATAATTTCACTCTCACAACATTATGGCTGGTTGGAGACAGTCCGAACCACAAGTACCGGGTCCATGGTTCTGGCCGTATACTGGGGGGGCGGGGACGACTCCCATTAACCCCTGACTATACCGGGGATACGCTTATCACAATGCCTTTCTGGTCTGTGCTGAAGCACGGCATTCTGGCAGCCAAGTGGCTTGACCTTTATTAGTGAGCCTGGTTACCCCCTCTCAGAACCACAGACTTAGAAATCGCCAGCTCATATACAGTGCATAAAATATATTTATATATATACCCTTATACACCATTTAATAAAAAATATCACAAAATTCTTCTAAGTCCCTCGGGAAGAGTGAAAGACGCGCACGTTCATTTTCAGAGCTCCTAGACCTTCCTATAAGAAGTTAGCCAAAAAGTAGCTTCGAAAAACGCTTAGGTTAAGTTTCAGAGTTGCTTCTAATGTACCAAAGCTGGACTTAGACATAATTTCACTCTCACAACATTATGGCTGGTTGGAGACAGTCCGAACCACAAGTACCGGGTCCATGGTTCTGGCCGTATACTGGGGGGACGGGGACGACTCCCATTAACCCCTGACTATTCCGGGGATACGCTTATCACAATGCCTTTCTGGTCTGTGCTGAAGCAGGGCATTCTGGCAGCCAAGTGGCTTGACCTTTATTAGTGAGCCTGGTTACCCCCTCTCGGAACCACAGACTTAGAAATCGCCAGCTCATATACAGTGCATAAAATATATTTATATATATACCCTTATACACCATTTAATAAAAAATATCACAAAATTCTTCTAAGTCCCTCGGGAAGAGTGAAAGACGCGCACGTTCATTTTCAGAGCTCCTAGACCTTCCTATAAGAAGTTAGCCAAAAAGTAGCTTCGAAAAACGCTTAGGTTAAGTTTCAGAGTTGCTTCTAATGTACCAAAGCTGGACTTAGACATAATTTCACTCTCACAACATTATGGCTGGTTGGAGACAGTCCGAACCACAAGTACCGGGTCCATGGTTCTGGCCGTATACTGGGGGGACGGGGACGACTCCCATTAACCCCTGACTATACCGGGGATACGCTTATCACAATGCCTTTCTGGTCTGTGCTGAAGCAGGGCATTCTGGCAGCCAAGTGGCTTGACCTTTATTAGTGAGCCTGGTTACCCCCTCTCGGAACCACAGACTTAGAAATCGCCAGCTCATATACAGTGCATAAAATATATTTATATATATACCCTTATACACCATTTAATAAAAAATATCACAAAATTCTTCTAAGTCCCTCGGGAAGAGTGAAAGACGCGCACGTTCATTTTCAGAGCTCCTAGACCTTCCTATAAGAAGTTAGCCAAAAAGTAGCTTCGAAAAACGCTTAGGTTAAGTTTCAGAGTTGCTTCTAATGTACCAAAGCTGGACTTAGACATAATTTCACTCTCACAACATTATGGCTGGTTGGAGAGAGTCCGAACCACAAGTACCGGGTCCATGGTTCTGGCCGTATACTGGGGGGGCGGGGACGACTCCCATTAACCCCTGACTATACCGGGGATACGCTTATCACAAAAATATATTTATATATATACCCTTATACACCATTTAATAAAAAATATCACAAAATTCTTCTAAGTCCCTCGGGAAGAGTGAAAGACGCGCACGTTCATTTTCAGAGCTCCTAGACCTTCCTATAAGAAGTTAGCCAAAAAGTAGCTTCGAAAAACGCTTAGGTTAAGTTTCAGAGTTGCTTCTAATGTACCAAAGCTGGACTTAGACATAATTTCACTCTCACAACATTATGGCTGGTTGGAGACAGTCCGAACCACAATTACCGGGTCCATGGTTCTGGCCGTATACTGGGGGGACGGGGACGACTCCCATTAACCCCTGACTATACCGGGGATACGCTTATCACAATGCCTTTCTGGTCTGTGCTGAAGCAGGGCATTCTGGCAGCCAAGTGGCTTGACCTTTATTAGTGAGCCTGGTTACCCCCTCTCGGAACCACAGACTTAGAAATCGCCAGCTCATATACAGTGCATAAAATATATTTATATATATACCCTTATACACCATTTAATAAAAAATATCACAAAATTCTTCTAAGTCCCTCGGGAAGAGTGAAAGACGCGCACGTTCATTTTCAGAGCTCCTATACCTTCCTATAAGAAGTTAGCCAAAAAGTAGCTTCGAAAAACGCTTAGGTTAAGTTTCAGAGTTGCTTCTAATGTACCAAAGCTGGACTTAGACATAATTTCACTCTCACAACATTATGGCTGGTTGGAGACAGTCCGAACCACAAGTACCGGGTCCATGGTTCTGGCCGTATACTGGGGGGGCGGGGACGACTCCCATTAACCCCTGACTATACCGGGGATACGCTTATCACAATGCCTTTCTGGTCTGTGCTGAAGCAGGGCATTCTGGCAGCCAAGTGGCTTGACCTTTATTAGTGAGCCTGGTTACCCCCTCTCGGAACCACAGACTTAGAAATCGCCAGCTCATATACAGTGCATAAAATATATTTATATATATACCCTTATACACCATTTAATAAAAAATATCACAAAATTCTTCTAAGTCCCTCGGGAAGAGTGAAAGACGCGCACGTTCATTTTCAGAGCTCCTAGATCTTCCTATAAGAAGTTAGCCAAAAAGTAGCTTCGAAAAACGCTTAGGTTAAGTTTCAGAGTTGCTTCTAATGTACCAAAGCTGGACTTAGACATAATTTCACTCTCACAACATTATGGCTGGTTGGAGACAGTCCGAACCACAAGTACCGGGTCCATGGTTCTGGCCGTATACTGGGGGGACGGGGACGACTCCCATTAACCCCTGACTATACCGGGGATACGCTTATCACAATGCCTTTCTGGTCTGTGCTGAAGCAGGGCATTCTGGCAGCCAAGTGGCTTGACCTTTATTAGTGAGCCTGGTTACCCCCTCTCGGAACCACAGACTTAGAAATCGCCAGCTCATATACAGTGCATAAAATATATTTATATATATACCCTTATACACCATTTAATAAAAAATATCACAAAATTCTTCTAAGTCCCTCGGGAAGAGTGAAAGACGCGCACGTTCATTTTCAGAGCTCCTAGACCTTCCTATAAGAAGTTAGCCAAAAAGTAGCTTCGAAAAACGCTTAGGTTAAGTTTCAGAGTTGCTTCTAATGTACCAAAGCTGGACTTAGACATAATTTCACTCTCACAACATTATGGCTGGTTGGAGACAGTCCGAACCACAAGTACCGGGTCCATGGTTCTGGCCGTATACTGGGGGGGCGGGGACGACTCCCATTAACCCCTGACTATACCGGGGATACGCTTATCACAATGCCTTTCTGGTCTGTGCTGAAGCACGGCATTCTGGCAGCCAAGTGGCTTGACCTTTATTAGTGAGCCTGGTTACCCCCTCTCGGAACCACAGACTTAGAAATCGCCAGCTCATATACAGTGCATAAAATATATTTATATATATACCCTTATACACCATTTAATAAAAAATATCACAAAATTCTTCTAAGTCCCTCGGGAAGAGTGAAAGATGCGCACGTTCATTTTCAGAGCTCCTAGACCTTCCTATAAGAAGTTAGCCAAAAAGTAGCTTCGAAAAACGCTTAGGTTAAGTTTCAGAGTTGCTTCTAATGTACCAAAGCTGGACTTAGACATAATTTCACTCTCACAACATTATGGCTGGTTGGAGACAGTCCGAACCACAAGTACCGGGTTCATGGTTCTGGCCGTATACTGGGGGGGCGGGGACGACTCCCATTAACCCCTGACTATACCGGGGATACGCTTATCACAATGCCTTTCTGGTCTGTGCTGAAGCACGGCATTCTGGCAGCCAAGTGGCTTGACCTTTATTAGTGAGCCTGGTTACCCCCTCTCGGAACCACAGACTTAGAAATCGCCAGCTCATATACAGTGCATAAAATATATTTATATATATATACCCTTATACACCATTTTAATAAAAAATATCACAAAATTCTTCTAAGTCCCTCGGGAAGAGTGAAAGACGCGCACGTTCATTTTCAGAGCTCCTAGACCTTCCTATAAGAAGTTAGCCAAAAAGTAGCTTCGAAAAACGCTTAGGTTAAGTTTCAGAGTTGCTTCTTATGTACCAAAGCTGGACTTAGACATAATTTCACTCTCACAACATTATGGCTGGTTGGAGACAGTCCGAACCACAAGTACCGGGTCCATGGTTCTGGCCGTATACTGGGGGGGCGGGGACGACTCCCATTAACCCCTGACTATACCGGGGATACGCTTATCACAATGCCTTTCTGGTCTGTGCTGAAGCACGGCATTCTGGCAGCCAAGTGGCTTGACCTTTATTAGTGAGCCTGGTTACCCCCTCTCGGAACCACAGACTTAGAAATCGCCAGCTCATATACAGTGCATAAAATATATTTATATATATACCCTTATACACCATTTAATAAAAAATATCACAAAATTCTTCTAAGTCCCTCGGGAAGAGTGAAAGATGCGCACGTTCATTTTCAGAGCTCCTAGACCTTCCTATAAGAAGTTAGCCAAAAAGTAGCTTCGAAAAACGCTTAGGTTAAGTTTCAGAGTTGCTTCTAATGTACCAAAGCTGGACTTAGACATAATTTCACTCTCACAACATTATGGCTGGTTGGAGACAGTCCGAACCACAAGTACCGGGTCCATGGTTCTGGCCGTATACTGGGGGGGCGGGGACGACTCCCATTAACCCCTGACTATACCGGGGATACGCTTATCACAATGCCTTTCTGGTCTGTGCTGAAGCACGGCATTCTGGCAGCCAAGTGGCTTGACCTTTATTAGTGAGCCTGGTTACCCCCTCTCGGAACCACAGACTTAGAAATCGCCAGCTCATATACAGTGCATAAAATATATTTATATATATATACCCTTATACACCATTTTAATAAAAAATATCACAAAATTCTTCTAAGTCCCTCGGGAAGAGTGAAAGACGCGCACGTTCATTTTCAGAGCTCCTAGACCTTCCTATAAGAAGTTAGCCAAAAAGTAGCTTCGAAAAACGCTTAGGTTAAGTTTCAGAGTTGCTTCTTATGTACCAAAGCTGCACTTAGACATAATTTCACTCTCACAACATTATGGCTGGTTGGAGAGAGTCCGAACCACAAGTACCGGGTCCATGGTTCTGGCCGTATACTGGGGGGACGGGGACGACTCCCATTAACCCCTGACTATACCGGGGATACGCTTATCACAATGCCTTTCTGGTCTGTGCTGAAGCAGGGCATTCTGGCAGCCAAGTGGCTTGACCTTTATTAGTGAGCCTGGTTACCCCCTCTCGGAACCACAGACTTAGAAATCGCCAGCTCATATACAGTGCATAAAATATATTTATATATATACCCTTATACACCATTTTAATAAAAAATATCACAAAATTCTTCTAAGTCCCTCGGGAAGAGTGAAAGACGCGCACGTTCATTTTCAGAGCTCCTAGACCTTCCTATAAGAAGTTAGCCAAAAAGTAGCTTCGAAAAACGCTTAGGTTAAGTTTCAGAGTTGCTTCTAATGTACCAAAGCTGGACTTAGACATAATTTCACTCTCACAACATTATGGCTGGTTGGAGACAGTCCGAACCACAAGTACCGGGTCCATGGTTCTGGCCGTATACTGGGGGGACGGGGACGACTCCCATTAACCCCTGACTATACCGGGGATACGCTTATCACAATGCCTTTCTGGTCTGTGCTGAAGCAGGCCATTCTGGCAGCCAAGTGGCTTGACCTTTATTAGTGAGCCTGGTTACCCCCTCTCGGAACCACAGACTTAGAAATCGCCAGCTCATATACAGTGCATAAAATATATTTATATATATACCCTTATACACCATTTTAATAAAAAATATCACAAAATTCTTCTAAGTCCCTCGGGAAGAGTGAAAGACGCGCACGTTCATTTTCAGAGCTCCTAGACCTTCCTATAAGAAGTTAGCCAAAAAGTAGCTTCGAAAAACGCTTAGGTTAAGTTTCAGAGTTGCTTCTAATGTACCAAAGCTGCACTTAGACATAATTTCACTCTCACAACATTATGGCTGGTTGGAGACAGTCCGAACCACAAGTACCGGGTCCATGGTTCTGGCCGTATACTGGGGGGACGGGGACGACTCCCATTAACCCCTGACTATACCGGGGATACGCTTATCACAATGCCTTTCTGGTCTGTGCTGAAGCAGGGCATTCTGGCAGCCAAGTGGCTTGACCTTTATTAGTGAGCCTGGTTACCCCCTCTCGGAACCACAGACTTAGAAATCGCCAGCTCATATACAGTGCATAAAATATATTTATATATATACCCTTATACACCATTTAATAAAAAATATCACAAAATTCTTCTAAGTCCCTCGGGAAGAGTGAAAGATGCGCACGTTCATTTTCAGAGCTCCTAGACCTTCCTATAAGAAGTTAGCCAAAAAGTAGCTTCGAAAAACGCTTAGGTTAAGTTTCAGAGTTGCTTCTAATGTACCAAAGCTGGACTTAGACATAATTTCACTCACAACATTATGGCTGGTTGGAGACAGTCCGAACCACAAGTACCGGGTCCATGGTTCTGGCCGTATACTGGGGGGGCGGGGACGACTCCCATTAACCCCTGACTATACCGGGGATACGCTTATCACAATGCCTTTCTGGTCTGTGCTGAAGCAGGGCATTCTGGCAGCCAAGTGGCTTGACCTTTATTAGTGAGCCTGGTTACCTCCTCTCGGAACCACAGACTTAGAAATCGCCAGCTCATATACAGTGCATAAAATATATTTATATATATACCCTTATACACCATTTTAATAAAAAATATCACAACATTCTTCTAAGTCCCTCGGGAAGAGTGAAAGACGCGCACGTTCATTTTCAGAGCTCCTAGACCTTCCTATAAGAAGTTAGCCAAAAAGTAGCTTCGAAAAACGCTTAGGTTAAGTTTCAGAGTTGCTTCTAATGTATCAAAGCTGGACTTAGACATAATTTCACTCTCACAACATTATGGCTGGTTGGAGAGAGTCCGAACCACAAGTACCGGGTCCATGGTTCTGGCCGTATACTGGGGGGACGGGGACGACTCCCATTAACCCCTGACTATACCGGGGATACGCTTATCACAATGCCTTTCTGGTCTGTGCTGAAGCAGGGCATTCTGGCAGCCAAGTGGCTTGACCTTTATTAGTGAGCCTGGTTACCCCCTCTCGGAACCACAGACTTAGAAATCGCCAGCTCATATACAGTGCATAAAATATATTTATATATATACCCTTATACACCATTTAATAAAAAATATCACAAAATTCTTCTAAGTCCCTCGGGAAGAGTGAAAGACGCGCACGTTCATTTTCAGAGCTCCTAGACCTTCCTATAAGAAGTTAGCCAAAAAGTAGCTTCGAAAAACGCTTAGGTTAAGTTTCAGAGTTGCTTCTAATGTACCAAAGCTGGACTTAGACATAATTTCACTCTCACAAACACAACACTAGGAACACATTGTGAAATCGCGTACAGTATATCTTTGCTTCTACACATAGGAATGTATTGTGCTTTGCTTTACACACTATTCTACAGTCAAAAGGAGAGAATTCATCAAGTTTAATAAGCAAAAACACTGTATAAGTCGAATTTCAGCATTTTTGTGTGACCGGGAAAACAACAGTCACAAGCCGAGAAGCAGTTCCATAGAAACTTGCCATTTTACCGCTGAACCTAAAAATGGGTAGAAAGTACTTTTTCTCCCTTCCTGTTAATGCCACAGACTTCGCCTTTACAGGGCACACGTTTTCTATCTTCCCCGCTTCAGCCCATGAAATATTGAGCTTCAAATGTGTTGTTAACATTGTGTAAAAAAGTTGCACACAGCTGTTCTAGGAACACATTGTGAAATCGCGTATATCTTTGCTTCTACACATAGCAATGTATTGTGCTTTGCTTTACACACTATTCTACAGTCAAGAGGAGAGAATTCATCAAGTTTAATAAGCAAAAACACTGTATAAGTCGAATTTCAGCATTTTTGTGTGACCGGGAAAACCACAGTCACAAGCGAGATGCAGTTCCATAGAAACTTGCCATTTTACCGCTGTACCTAAAAATGGGTAGAAAGTACTTTTTCTCCCTTCCTGTTAATGCCACAGACTTCGCCTTTACAGGGCACACGTTTTCTATCTTCCCCGCTTCAGCCCATGAAATATTGAGCTTCAAATGTGTTGTTAACGTGGTGTAAAAAAGTTGCTCACAGCTTTTCTAGGAACACATTGTGAAATCGCGTATATCTTTGCTTCTACACATAGCAATGTATTGTGCTTTGCTTTACACACTATTCTACAGTCAAGAGGAGAGAATTCATCAAGTTTAATAAGCAAAAACACTGTATAAGTCGAATTTCAGCATTTTTGTGTGACCGGGAAAACCACAGTCACAAGTCGAGATGCAGTTCCATAGAAACTTGCCATTTTACCGCTGAACCTAAAAATGGGTAGAAAGTACTTTTTCTCCCTTCCTGTTAATGCCACAGACTTCGCCTTTACAGGGCACACGTTTTCTATCTTCCCCGCTTCAGCCCATGAAATATTGAGCTTCAAATGTGTTGTTAACATTGTGTAAAAAAGTTGCTCACAGCTGTTCTAGGAACACATTGTGAAATCGCGTATATCTTTGCTTCTACACATAGGAATGTATTGTGCTTTGCTTAACACACTATTCTACAGTCAAGAGGAGAGAATTCATCAAGTTTAATAAGCAAAAACACTGTATAAGTCGAATTTCAGCATTTTTGTGTGAATGGGAAAACCACAGTCACAAGCCGAGATGCAGTTCCATAGAAACTTGCCATTTTACCGCTGAACCTAAAAATGGGTAGAAAGTACCTTTTCTCCCTTCCTGTTAATGCCACAGACTTCGCCTTTACAGGGCACACGTTTTCTATCTTCCCCGCTTTAGCCCATGAAATATTGAGCTTCAAATGTGTTGTTAACGTGGTGTAAAAAAGTTGCTCACAGCTGTTCTAGGAACACATTGTGAAATCGCGTATATCTTTGCTTCTACACATAGAAATGTATTGTGCTTTGCTTTACACACTATTCTACAGTCAAGAGGAGAGAATTCATCAAATTTAATAAGCAAAAACACTGTATAAGTCGAATTTCAGCATTTTTGTGTGACCGGGAAAACCACAGTCACAAGTCGAGATGCAGTTCCATAGAAACTTGCCATTTTACCGCTGAACCTAAAAATGGGTAGAAAGTACTTTTTCTCCCTTCCTGTTAATGCCACAGACTTCGCCTTTACAGGGCACACGTTTTCTATCTTCCCCGCTTCAGCCCATGAAATATTGAGCTTCAAATGTGTTGTTAACGTTGTGTAAAAAAGTTGCTCACAGCTGTTCTAGGAACACATTGTGAAATCGCGTATATCTTTTCTTCTACATATAGGAATGTATTGTGCTTTGCTTTACACACTATTCTAGAGTCAAGAGGAGAGAATTCATCAAGTTTAATAAGCAAAAACACTGTATAAGTCGAATTTCAGCATTTTTGTGTGACCGGGAAAACCACAGTCACAAGCCGAGAAGCAGTTCCATAGAAACTTGCCATTTTACCGCTGAACCTAAAAATGGGTAGAAAGTACTTTTTCTCCCTTCCTGTTAATGCCACAGACTTCGCCTTTACAGGGCACACGTTTTCTATCTTCCCCGCTTCAGCCCATGAAATATTGAGCTTCAAATGTGTTGTTAACATTGTGTAAAAAAGTTGCTCACAGCTGTTCTAGGAACACATTGTGAAATCGCGTATATCTTTGCTTCTACACATAGGAATGTATTGTGCTTTGCTTAACACACTATTCTACAGTCAAGAGGAGAGAATTCATCAAGTTTAATAAGCAAAAACACTGTATAAGTCGAATTTCAGCATTTTTGTGTGACCGGGAAAACCACAGTCACAAGTCGAGATGCAGTTCCATAGAAACTTGCCATTTTACCGCTGAACCTAAAAATGGGTAGAAAGTACTTTTTCTCCCTTCCTGTTAATGCCACAGACTTCGCCTTTACAGGGCACACGTTTTCTATCTTCCCCGCTTCAGCCCATGAAATATTGAGCTTCAAATGTGTTGTTAACGTTGTGTAAAAAAGTTGCTCACAGCTGTTCTAGGAACACATTGTGAAATCGCGTATATCTTTTCTTCTACACATACAGTAGGAATGTATTGTGCTTTGCTTTACACACTATTCTACAGTCAAGAGGAGAGAATTCATCAAGTTTAATAAGCAAAAACACTGTATAAGTCGAATTTCAGCATTTTTGTTTGACCGGGAAAACCACAGTCACAAGCCGAGATGCAGTTCCATAGAAACTTGCCGTTTTACCGCTGAACCTAAAAATGGGTAGAAAGTACTTTTTCTCCCTTCCTGTTAATGCCACAGACTTCGCCTTTACAGGGCACACGTTTTCTATCTTCCCCGCTTCAGCCCATGAAATATTGAGCTTCAAATGTGTTGTTAACATTGTGTAAAAAAGTTGCTCACAGCTGTTCTAGGAACACTTTGTGAAATCGCGTATATCTTTGCTTCTACACATAGGAATGTATTGTGCTTTGCTTTACACACTATTCTACAGTCAAAAGGAGAGAATTCATCAAGTTTAATAAGCAAAAACACTGTATAAGTCGAATTTCAGCATTTTTGTGTGACCGGGAAAACAACAGTCACAAGCCGAGATTCAGTTCCATAGGAACTTGCCATTTTACCGCGGAACCTAAAAATGGGTAGAAAGTACTTTTTCTCCCTTCCTGTTAATGCCACAGACTTCGCCTTTACAGGGCACACGTTTTCTATCTTCCCCGCTTCAGCCCATGAAATATTGAGCTTCAAATGTGTTGTTAACGTTGTGTAAAAAAGTTGCTCACAGCTGTTCTAGGAACACATTGTGAAATCGCGTATATCTTTGCTTCTACACATAGGAATGTATTGTGCTTTGCTTTACACACTATTCTACAGTCAAGAGGTGAGAATTCATCAAGTTTAATAAGCAAAAACACTGTATAAGTCGAATTTCAGCATTTTTGTGTGACCGGGAAAACCACAGTCACAATCCGAGATGCAGTTCCATAGAAACTTGCCGTTTTACCGCTGTACCTAAAAATGGGTAGAAAGTACTTTTTCTCCCTTCCTGTTAATGCCACAGACTTCGCCTTTACAGGGCACACGTTTTCTATCTTCCCCGCTTCAGCCCATGAAATATTGAGCTTCAAATGTGTTGTTAACGTTGTGTAAAAAAGTTGCTCACAGCTGTTCTAGGAACACATTGTGAAATCGCGTATATCTTTGCTTCTACACATAGGAATGTATTGTGCTTTGCTTTACACACTATTCTACAGTCAAGAGGTGAGAATTCATCAAGTTTAATAAGCAAAAACACTGTATAAGTCGAATTTCAGCATTTTTGTGTGACCGGGAAAACCACAGTCACAATCCGAGATGCAGTTCCATAGAAACTTGCCGTTTTACCGCTGTACCTAAAAATGGGTAGAAAGTACTTTTTCTCCCTTCCTGTTAATGCCACAGACTTCGCCTTTACAGGGCACACGTTTTCTATCTTCCCCGCTTCAGCCCATGAAATATTGAGCTTCAAATGTGTTGTTAACGTTGTGTAAAAAAGTTGCTCACAGCTGTTCTAGGAACACATTGTGAAATCGCGTATATCTTTGCTTCTACACATAGGAATGTATTGTGCTTTGCTTTACACACTATTCTACAGTCAAGAGGAGAGAATTCATCAAGTTTATTAAGCAAAAACACTGTATAAGTCGAATTTCAGCATTTTTGTGTGACCGGGAAAACCACAGTCACAATCCGAGATGCAGTTCCATAGAAACTTGCCGTTTTACCGCTGTACCTAAAAATGGGTAGAAAGTACTTTTTCTCCCTTCCTGTTAATGCCACAGACTTCGCCTTTACAGGGCACACGTTTTCTATCTTCCCCGCTTCAGCCCATGAAATATTGAGCTTCAAATGTGTTGTTAACGTTGTGTAAAAAAGTTGCTCACAGCTGTTCTAGGAACACATTGTGAAATCGCGTATATCTTTGCTTCTACACATAGGAATGTATTGTGCTTTGCTTTACACACTATTCTACAGTCAAGAGGAGAGAATTCATCAAGTTTATTAAGCAAAAACACTGTATAAGTCGAATTTCAGCATTTTTGTGTGACCGGGAAAACCACAGTCACAATCCGAGATGCAGTTCCATAGAAACTTGCCGTTTTACCGCTGTACCTAAAAATGGGTAGAAAGTACTTTTTCTCCCTTCCTGTTAATGCCACAGACTTCGCCTTTACAGGGCACACGTTTTCTATCTTCCCCGCTTCAGCCAATGAAATATTGAGCTTCAAATGTGTTGTTAACGTTGTGTAAAAAAGTTGCTCACAGCTGTTCTAGGAACACATTGTGAAATCGTGTATATCTGTGCTTCTACACATAGGAATGTATTGTGCTTTGCTTAACATACTATTCTACAGTCAAGAGGAGAGAATTCATCAAGTTTAATAAGCAAAAACACTGTATAAGTCGAATTTCAGCATTTTTGTGTGACCGGGAAAACCACAGTCACAAGCCGAGATGCAGTTCCATAGAAACTTGCCATTTTACCGCTGAACCTAAAAATGGGTAGAAAGTACTTTTTCTCCCTTCCTGTTAATGCCACAGACTTCGCCTTTACAGGGCACACGTTTTCTATCTTCCCCGCTTCAGCCCATGAAATATTGAGCTTCAAATGTGTTGTTAACGTTGTGTAAAAAAGTTGCTCACAGCTGTTCTAGGAACACATTGTGAAATCGCGTATATCTTTGCTTCTACACATAGGAATGTATTGTGCTTTGCTTTACACACTATTCTACAGTCAAGAGGTGAGAATTCATCAAGTTTAATAAGCAAAAACACTGTATAAGTCGAATTTCAGCATTTTTGTGTGACCGGGAAAACCACAGTCACAATCCGAGATGCAGTTCCATAGAAACTTGCCGTTTTACCGCTGTACCTAAAAATGGGTAGAAAGTACTTTTTCTCCCTTCCTGTTAATGCCACAGACTTCGCCTTTACAGGGCACACGTTTTCTATCTTCCCCGCTTCAGCCCATGAAATATTGAGCTTCAAATGTGTTGTTAACGTTGTGTAAAAAAGTTGCTCACAGCTGTTCTAGGAACACATTGTGAAATCGCGTATATCTTTGCTTCTACACATAGGAATGTATTGTGCTTTGCTTTACACACTATTCTACAGTCAAGAGGTGAGAATTCATCAAGTTTAATAAGCAAAAACACTGTATAAGTCGAATTTCAGCATTTTTGTGTGACCGGGAAAACCACAGTCACAATCCGAGATGCAGTTCCATAGAAACTTGCCGTTTTACCGCTGTACCTAAAAATGGGTAGAAAGTACTTTTTCTCCCTTCCTGTTAATGCCACAGACTTCGCCTTTACAGGGCACACGTTTTCTATCTTCCCCGCTTCAGCCCATGAAATATTGAGCTTCAAATGTGTTGTTAACGTTGTGTAAAAAAGTTGCTCACAGCTGTTCTAGGAACACATTGTGAAATCGCGTATATCTTTGCTTCTACACATAGGAATGTATTGTGCTTTGCTTTACACACTATTCTACAGTCAAGAGGAGAGAATTCATCAAGTTTATTAAGCAAAAACACTGTATAAGTCGAATTTCAGCATTTTTGTGTGACCGGGAAAACCACAGTCACAATCCGAGATGCAGTTCCATAGAAACTTGCCGTTTTACCGCTGTACCTAAAAATGGGTAGAAAGTACTTTTTCTCCCTTCCTGTTAATGCCACAGACTTCGCCTTTACAGGGCACACGTTTTCTATCTTCCCCGCTTCAGCCCATGAAATATTGAGCTTCAAATGTGTTGTTAACGTTGTGTAAAAAAGTTGCTCACAGCTGTTCTAGGAACACATTGTGAAATCGCGTATATCTTTGCTTCTACACATAGGAATGTATTGTGCTTTGCTTTACACACTATTCTACAGTCAAGAGGAGAGAATTCATCAAGTTTATTAAGCAAAAACACTGTATAAGTCGAATTTCAGCATTTTTGTGTGACCGGGAAAACCACAGTCACAATCCGAGATGCAGTTCCATAGAAACTTGCCATTTTACCGCTGAACCTAAAAATGGGTAGAAAGTACTTTTTCTCCCTTCCTGTTAATGCCACAGACTTCGCCTTTACAGGGCACACGTTTTCTATCTTCCCCGCTTCAGCCCATGAAATATTGAGCTTCAAATGTGTTGTTAACGTTGTGTAAAAAAGTTGCTCACAGCTGTTCTAGGAACACATTGTGAAATCGCGTATATCTTTGCTTCTACACATAGGAATGTATTGTGCTTTGCTTTACACACTATTCTACAGTCAAGAGGAGAGAATTCATCAAGTTTATTAAGCAAAAACACTGTATAAGTCGAATTTCAGCATTTTTGTGTGACCGGGAAAACCACAGTCACAATCCGAGATGCAGTTCCATAGAAACTTGCCATTTTACCGCTGAACCTAAAAATGGGTAGAAAGTACTTTTTCTCCCTTCCTGTTAATGCCACAGACTTCGCCTTTACAGGGCACACGTTTTCTATCTTCCCCGCTTCAGCCCATGAAATATTGAGCTTCAAATGTGTTGTTAACGTTGTGTAAAAAAGTTGCTCACAGCTGTTCTAGGAACACATTGTGAAATCGCGTATATCTTTGCTTCTACACATAGGAATGTATTGTGCTTTGCTTTACACACTATTCTACAGTCAAGAGGAGAGAATTCATCAAGTTTATTAAGCAAAAACACTGTATAAGTCGAATTTCAGCATTTTTGTGTGACCGGGAAAACCACAGTCACAATCCGAGATGCAGTTCCATAGAAACTTGCCGTTTTACCGCTGTACCTAAAAATGGGTAGAAAGTACTTTTTCTCCCTTCCTGTTAATGCCACAGACTTCGCCTTTACAGGGCACACGTTTTCTATCTTCCCCGCTTCAGCCCATGAAATATTGAGCTTCAAATGTGTTGTTAACGTTGTGTAAAAAAGTTGCTCACAGCTGTTCTAGGAACACATTGTGAAATCGCGTATATCTTTGCTTCTACACATAGGAATGTATTGTGCTTTGCTTTACACACTATTCTACAGTCAAGAGGAGAGAATTCATCAAGTTTATTAAGCAAAAACACTGTATAAGTCGAATTTCAGCATTTTTGTGTGACCGGGAAAACCACAGTCACAATCCGAGATGCAGTTCCATAGAAACTTGCCATTTTACCGCTGAACCTAAAAATGGGTAGAAAGTACTTTTTCTCCCTTCCTGTTAATGCCACAGACTTCGCCTTTACAGGGCACACGTTTTCTATCTTCCCCGCTTCAGCCCATGAAATATTGAGCTTCAAATGTGTTGTTAACGTTGTGTAAAAAAGTTGCTCACAGCTGTTCTAGGAACACATTGTGAAATCGCGTATATCTTTGCTTCTACACATAGGAATGTATTGTGCTTTGCTTTACACACTATTCTACAGTCAAGAGGAGAGAATTCATCAAGTTTATTAAGCAAAAACACTGTATAAGTCGAATTTCAGCATTTTTGTGTGACCGGGAAAACCACAGTCACAAGCCGAGATGCAGTTCCATAGAAACTTGCCATTTTACCGCTGAACCTAAAAATGGGTAGAAAGTACTTTTTCTCCCTTCCTGTTAATGCCACAGACTTCGCCTTTACAGGGCACACGTTTTCTATCTTCCCCGCTTCAGCCCATGAAATATTGAGCTTCAAATGTGTTGTTAACGTTGTGTAAAAAAGTTGCTCACAGCTGTTCTAGGAACACATTGTGAAATCGCGTATATCTTTGCTTTTACACATAGGAATGTATTGTGCTTTGCTTTACACACTATTCTACAGTCAAGAGGTGAGAATTCATCAAGTTTAATAAGCAAAAACACTGTATAAGTCGAATTTCAGCATTTTTGTGTGACCGGGAAAACCACAGTCACAATCCGAGATGCAGTTCCATAGAAACTTGCCGTTTTACCGCTGTACCTAAAAATGGGTAGAAAGTACTTTTTCTCCCTTCCTGTTAATGCCACAGACTTCGCCTTTACAGGGCACACGTTTTCTATCTTCCCCGCTTCAGCCCATGAAATATTGAACTTCAAATGTGTTGTTAACGTTGTGTAAAAAAGTTGCTCACAGCTATTCTAGGAACACATTGTGAAATCGCGTATATCTTTGCTTCTACACATAGGAATGTATTGTGCTTTGCTTTACACACTATTCTACAGTCAAGAGGAGAGAATTCATCAAGTTTATTAAGCAAAAACACTGTATAAGTCGAATTTCAGCATTTTTGTGTGACCGGGAAAACCACAGTCACAAGCCGAGATGCAGTTCCATAGAAACTTGCCATTTTACCGCTGAACCTAAAAATGGGTAGAAAGTACTTTTTCTCCCTTCCTGTTAATGCCACAGACTTCGCCTTTACAGGGCACACGTTTTCTATCTTCCCCGCTTCAGCCCATGAAATATTGAGCTTCAAATGTGTTGTTAACATTGTGTAAAAAAGTTGCTCACAGCTGTTCTAGGAACACATTGTGAAATCGCGTATATCTTTGCTTCTACACATAGGAATGTATTGTGCTTTGCTTTACACACTATTCTACAGTCAAGAGGTGAGAATTCATCAAGTTTAATAAGCAAAAACACTGTATAAGTCGAATTTCAGCATTTTTGTGTGACAGGGAAAACCACAGTCACAATCCAAGATGCAGTTCCATAGAAACTTGCCGTTTTACAGCTGTACCTAAAAATGGGTAGAAAGTACTTTTTCTCCCTTCCTGTTAATGCCACAGACTTCGCCTTTACAGGGCACACGTTTTCTATCTTCCCCGCTTCAGCCCATGAAATATTGAGCTTCAAATGTGTTGTTAACGTTGTGTAAAAAAAGTTGCTCACAGCTGTTCTAGGAACACATTGTGAAATCGCGTATATCTTTGCTTCTACACATAGGAATGTATTGTGCTTTGCTTTACACACTATTCTACAGTCAAGAGGAGAGAATTCATCAAGTTTAATAAGCAAAAACACTGTATAAGTCGAATTTCAGCATTTTTGTGTGACCGGGAAAACCACAGTCACAATCCGAGATGCAGTTCCATAGAAACTTGCCGTTTTACCGCTGTACCTAAAAATGGGTAGAAAGTACTTTTTCTCCCTTCCTGTTAATGCCACAGACTTCGCCTTTACAGGGCACACGTTTTCTATCTTCCCCGCTTCAGCCCATGAAATATTGAGCTTCAAATGTGTTGTTAACGTTGTGTAAAAAAGTTGCTCACAGCTGTTCTAGGAACACATTGTGAAATCGCGTATATCTTTGCTTCTACACATAGGAATGTATTGTGCTTTGCTTTACACACTATTCTACAGTCAAGAGGAGAGAATTCATCAAGTTTATTAAGCAAAAACACTGTATAAGTCGAATTTCAGCATTTTTGTGTGACCGGGAAAACCACAGTCACAATCCGAGATGCAGTTCCATAGAAACTTGCCGTTTTACCGCTGTACCTAAAAATGGGTAGAAAGTACTTTTTCTCCCTTCCTGTTAATGCCACAGACTTCGCCTTTACAGGGCACACGTTTTCTATCTTCCCCGCTTCAGCCCATGAAATATTGAGCTTCAAATGTGTTGTTAACGTTGTGTAAAAAAGTTGCTCACAGCTGTTCTAGGAACACATTGTGAAATCGCGTATATCTTTGCTTCTACACATAGGAATGTATTGTGCTTTGCTTTACACACTATTCTACAGTCAAGAGGAGAGAATTCATCAAGTTTATTAAGCAAAAACACTGTATAAGTCGAATTTCAGCATTTTTGTGTGACCGGGAAAACCACAGTCACAATCCGAGATGCAGTTCCATAGAAACTTGCCGTTTTACCGCTGTACCTAAAAATGGGTAGAAAGTACTTTTTCTCCCTTCCTGTTAATGCCACAGACTTCGCCTTTACAGGGCACACGTTTTCTATCTTCCCCGCTTCAGCCAATGAAATATTGAGCTTCAAATGTGTTGTTAACGTTGTGTAAAAAAGTTGCTCACAGCTGTTCTAGGAACACATTGTGAAATCGTGTATATCTGTGCTTCTACACATAGGAATGTATTGTGCTTTGCTTAACATACTATTCTACAGTCAAGAGGAGAGAATTCATCAAGTTTAATAAGCAAAAACACTGTATAAGTCGAATTTCAGCATTTTTGTGTGACCGGGAAAACCACAGTCACAAGCCGAGATGCAGTTCCATAGAAACTTGCCATTTTACCGCTGAACCTAAAAATGGGTAGAAAGTACTTTTTCTCCCTTCCTGTTAATGCCACAGACTTCGCCTTTACAGGGCACACGTTTTCTATCTTCCCCGCTTCAGCCCATGAAATATTGAGCTTCAAATGTGTTGTTAACGTTGTGTAAAAAAGTTGCTCACAGCTGTTCTAGGAACACATTGTGAAATCGCGTATATCTTTGCTTCTACACATAGGAATGTATTGTGCTTTGCTTTACACACTATTCTACAGTCAAGAGGTGAGAATTCATCAAGTTTAATAAGCAAAAACACTGTATAAGTCGAATTTCAGCATTTTTGTGTGACCGGGAAAACCACAGTCACAATCCGAGATGCAGTTCCATAGAAACTTGCCGTTTTACCGCTGTACCTAAAAATGGGTAGAAAGTACTTTTTCTCCCTTCCTGTTAATGCCACAGACTTCGCCTTTACAGGGCACACGTTTTCTATCTTCCCCGCTTCAGCCCATGAAATATTGAGCTTCAAATGTGTTGTTAACGTTGTGTAAAAAAGTTGCTCACAGCTGTTCTAGGAACACATTGTGAAATCGCGTATATCTTTGCTTCTACACATAGGAATGTATTGTGCTTTGCTTTACACACTATTCTACAGTCAAGAGGTGAGAATTCATCAAGTTTAATAAGCAAAAACACTGTATAAGTCGAATTTCAGCATTTTTGTGTGACCGGGAAAACCACAGTCACAATCCGAGATGCAGTTCCATAGAAACTTGCCGTTTTACCGCTGTACCTAAAAATGGGTAGAAAGTACTTTTTCTCCCTTCCTGTTAATGCCACAGACTTCGCCTTTACAGGGCACACGTTTTCTATCTTCCCCGCTTCAGCCCATGAAATATTGAGCTTCAAATGTGTTGTTAACGTTGTGTAAAAAAGTTGCTCACAGCTGTTCTAGGAACACATTGTGAAATCGCGTATATCTTTGCTTCTACACATAGGAATGTATTGTGCTTTGCTTTACACACTATTCTACAGTCAAGAGGAGAGAATTCATCAAGTTTATTAAGCAAAAACACTGTATAAGTCGAATTTCAGCATTTTTGTGTGACCGGGAAAACCACAGTCACAATCCGAGATGCAGTTCCATAGAAACTTGCCGTTTTACCGCTGTACCTAAAAATGGGTAGAAAGTACTTTTTCTCCCTTCCTGTTAATGCCACAGACTTCGCCTTTACAGGGCACACGTTTTCTATCTTCCCCGCTTCAGCCCATGAAATATTGAGCTTCAAATGTGTTGTTAACGTTGTGTAAAAAAGTTGCTCACAGCTGTTCTAGGAACACATTGTGAAATCGCGTATATCTTTGCTTCTACACATAGGAATGTATTGTGCTTTGCTTTACACACTATTCTACAGTCAAGAGGAGAGAATTCATCAAGTTTATTAAGCAAAAACACTGTATAAGTCGAATTTCAGCATTTTTGTGTGACCGGGAAAACCACAGTCACAATCCGAGATGCAGTTCCATAGAAACTTGCCATTTTACCGCTGAACCTAAAAATGGGTAGAAAGTACTTTTTCTCCCTTCCTGTTAATGCCACAGACTTCGCCTTTACAGGGCACACGTTTTCTATCTTCCCCGCTTCAGCCCATGAAATATTGAGCTTCAAATGTGTTGTTAACGTTGTGTAAAAAAGTTGCTCACAGCTGTTCTAGGAACACATTGTGAAATCGCGTATATCTTTGCTTCTACACATAGGAATGTATTGTGCTTTGCTTTACACACTATTCTACAGTCAAGAGGAGAGAATTCATCAAGTTTATTAAGCAAAAACACTGTATAAGTCGAATTTCAGCATTTTTGTGTGACCGGGAAAACCACAGTCACAATCCGAGATGCAGTTCCATAGAAACTTGCCATTTTACCGCTGAACCTAAAAATGGGTAGAAAGTACTTTTTCTCCCTTCCTGTTAATGCCACAGACTTCGCCTTTACAGGGCACACGTTTTCTATCTTCCCCGCTTCAGCCCATGAAATATTGAGCTTCAAATGTGTTGTTAACGTTGTGTAAAAAAGTTGCTCACAGCTGTTCTAGGAACACATTGTGAAATCGCGTATATCTTTGCTTCTACACATAGGAATGTATTGTGCTTTGCTTTACACACTATTCTACAGTCAAGAGGAGAGAATTCATCAAGTTTATTAAGCAAAAACACTGTATAAGTCGAATTTCAGCATTTTTGTGTGACCGGGAAAACCACAGTCACAATCCGAGATGCAGTTCCATAGAAACTTGCCGTTTTACCGCTGTACCTAAAAATGGGTAGAAAGTACTTTTTCTCCCTTCCTGTTAATGCCACAGACTTCGCCTTTACAGGGCACACGTTTTCTATCTTCCCCGCTTCAGCCCATGAAATATTGAGCTTCAAATGTGTTGTTAACGTTGTGTAAAAAAGTTGCTCACAGCTGTTCTAGGAACACATTGTGAAATCGCGTATATCTTTGCTTCTACACATAGGAATGTATTGTGCTTTGCTTTACACACTATTCTACAGTCAAGAGGAGAGAATTCATCAAGTTTATTAAGCAAAAACACTGTATAAGTCGAATTTCAGCATTTTTGTGTGACCGGGAAAACCACAGTCACAATCCGAGATGCAGTTCCATAGAAACTTGCCATTTTACCGCTGAACCTAAAAATGGGTAGAAAGTACTTTTTCTCCCTTCCTGTTAATGCCACAGACTTCGCCTTTACAGGGCACACGTTTTCTATCTTCCCCGCTTCAGCCCATGAAATATTGAGCTTCAAATGTGTTGTTAACGTTGTGTAAAAAAGTTGCTCACAGCTGTTCTAGGAACACATTGTGAAATCGCGTATATCTTTGCTTCTACACATAGGAATGTATTGTGCTTTGCTTTACACACTATTCTACAGTCAAGAGGAGAGAATTCATCAAGTTTATTAAGCAAAAACACTGTATAAGTCGAATTTCAGCATTTTTGTGTGACCGGGAAAACCACAGTCACAAGCCGAGATGCAGTTCCATAGAAACTTGCCATTTTACCGCTGAACCTAAAAATGGGTAGAAAGTACTTTTTCTCCCTTCCTGTTAATGCCACAGACTTCGCCTTTACAGGGCACACGTTTTCTATCTTCCCCGCTTCAGCCCATGAAATATTGAGCTTCAAATGTGTTGTTAACGTTGTGTAAAAAAGTTGCTCACAGCTGTTCTAGGAACACATTGTGAAATCGCGTATATCTTTGCTTTTACACATAGGAATGTATTGTGCTTTGCTTTACACACTATTCTACAGTCAAGAGGTGAGAATTCATCACGTTTAATAAGCAAAAACACTGTATAAGTCGAATTTCAGCATTTTTGTGTGACCGGGAAAACCACAGTCACAATCCGAGATGCAGTTCCATAGAAACTTGCCGTTTTACCGCTGTACCTAAAAATGGGTAGAAAGTACTTTTTCTCCCTTCCTGTTAATGCCACAGACTTCGCCTTTACAGGGCACACGTTTTCTATCTTCCCCGCTTCAGCCCATGAAATATTGAACTTCAAATGTGTTGTTAACGTTGTGTAAAAAAGTTGCTCACAGCTGTTCTAGGAACACATTGTGAAATCGCGTATATCTTTGCTTCTACACATAGGAATGTATTGTGCTTTGCTTTACACACTATTCTACAGTCAAGAGGAGAGAATTCATCAAGTTTATTAAGCAAAAACACTGTATAAGTCGAATTTCAGCATTTTTGTGTGACCGGGAAAACCACAGTCACAAGCCGAGATGCAGTTCCATAGAAACTTGCCATTTTACCGCTGAACCTAAAAATGGGTAGAAAGTACTTTTTCTCCCTTCCTGTTAATGCCACAGACTTCGCCTTTACAGGGCACACGTTTTCTATCTTCCCCGCTTCAGCCCATGAAATATTGAGCTTCAAATGTGTTGTTAACATTGTGTAAAAAAGTTGCTCACAGCTGTTCTAGGAACACATTGTGAAATCGCGTATATCTTTGCTTCTACACATAGGAATGTATTGTGCTTTGCTTTACACACTATTCTACAGTCAAGAGGTGAGAATTCATCAAGTTTAATAAGCAAAAACACTGTATAAGTCGAATTTCAGCATTTTTGTGTGACAGGGAAAACCACAGTCACAATCCAAGATGCAGTTCCATAGAAACTTGCCGTTTTACAGCTGTACCTAAAAATGGGTAGAAAGTACTTTTTCTCCCTTCCTGTTAATGCCACAGACTTCGCCTTTACAGGGCACACGTTTTCTATCTTCCCCGCTTCAGCCCATGAAATATTGAGCTTCAAATGTGTTGTTAACGTTGTGTAAAAAAAGTTGCTCACAGCTGTTCTAGGAACACATTGTGAAATCGCGTATATCTTTGCTTCTACACATAGGAATGTATTGTGCTTTGCTTAACATACTATTCTACAGTCAAGAGGAGAGAATTCATCAAGTTTAATAAGCAAAAACACTGTATAAGTCGAATTTCAGCATTTTTGTGTGGCCGGGAAAACCACAGTCACAAGCCGAGATGCAGTTCCATAGAAACTTGCCATTTTACCGCTGAACCTAAAAATGGGTAGAAAGTACTTTTTCTCCCTTCCTGTTAATGCCACAGACTTCGCCTTTACAGGGCACACGTTTTCTATCTTCCCCGCTTCAGCCCATGAAATATTGAGCTTCAAATGTGTTGTTAACGTTGTGTAAAAAAGTTGCTCACAGCTGTTCTAGGAACACATTGTGAAATCGCGTATATCTTTTCTTCTACACATAGGAATGTATTGTGCTTTGCTTTACACACTATTCTACAGTCAAAAGGAGAGAATTCATCAAGTTTAATAAGCAAAAACACTGTATAAGTCGAATTTCAGCATTTTTGTGTGACCGGGAAAACAACAGTCACAAGCCGAGATTCAGTTCCATAGGAACTTGCCATTTTACCGCGGAACCTAAAAATGGGTAGAAAGTACTTTTTCTCCCTTCCTGTTAATGCCACAGACTTCGCCTTTACAGGGCACACGTTTTCTATCTTCCCCGCTTCAGCCCATGAAATATTGAGCTTCAAATGTGTTGTTAACGTTGTGTAAAAAAGTTGCTCACAGCTGTTCTAGGAACACATTGTGAAATCGCGTATATCTTTGCTTCTACACATAGGAATGTATTGTGCTTTGCTTTACACACTATTCTACAGTCAAGAGGTGAGAATTCATCAAGTTTAATAAGCAAAAACACTGTATAAGTCGAATTTCAGCATTTTTGTGTGACCGGGAAAACCACAGTCACAATCCGAGATGCAGTTCCATAGAAACTTGCCGTTTTACCGCTGTACCTAAAAATGGGTAGAAAGTACTTTTTCTCCCTTCCTGTTAATGCCACAGACTTCGCCTTTACAGGGCACACGTTTTCTATCTTCCCCGCTTCAGCCCATGAAATATTGAGCTTCAAATGTGTTGTTAACGTTGTGTAAAAAAGTTGCTCACAGCTGTTCTAGGAACACATTGTGAAATCGCGTATATCTTTGCTTCTACACATAGGAATGTATTGTGCTTTGCTTTACACACTATTCTACAGTCAAGAGGAGAGAATTCATCAAGTTTATTAAGCAAAAACACTGTATAAGTCGAATTTCAGCATTTTTGTGTGACCGGGAAAACCACAGTCACAAGCCGAGATGCAGTTCCATAGAAACTTGCCATTTTACCGCTGAACCTAAAAATGGGTAGAAAGTACTTTTTCTCCCTTCCTGTTAATGCCACAGACTTCGCCTTTACAGGGCACACGTTTTCTATCTTCCCCGCTTCAGCCCATGAAATATTGAGCTTCAAATGTGTTGTTAACGTTGTGTAAAAAAGTTGCTCACAGCTGTTCTAGGAACACATTGTGAAATCGCGTATATCTTTGCTTCTACACATAGGAATGTATTGTGCTTTGCTTTACACACTATTCTACAGTCAAGAGGAGAGAATTCATCAAGTTTATTAAGCAAAAACACTGTATAAGTCGAATTTCAGCATTTTTGTGTGACCGGGAAAACCACAGTCACAATCCGAGATGCAGTTCCATAGAAACTTGCCGTTTTACCGCTGTACCTAAAAATGGGTAGAAAGTACTTTTTCTCCCTTCCTGTTAATGCCACAGACTTCGCCTTTACAGGGCACACGTTTTCTATCTTCCCCGCTTCAGCCAATGAAATATTGAGCTTCAAATGTGTTGTTAACGTTGTGTAAAAAAGTTGCTCACAGCTGTTCTAGGAACACATTGTGAAATCGTGTATATCTGTGCTTCTACACATAGGAATGTATTGTGCTTTGCTTAACATACTATTCTACAGTCAAGAGGAGAGAATTCATCAAGTTTAATAAGCAAAAACACTGTATAAGTCGAATTTCAGCATTTTTGTGTGACCGGGAAAACCACAGTCACAAGCCGAGATGCAGTTCCATAGAAACTTGCCATTTTACCGCTGAACCTAAAAATGGGTAGAAAGTACTTTTTCTCCCTTCCTGTTAATGCCACAGACTTCGCCTTTACAGGGCACACGTTTTCTATCTTCCCCGCTTCAGCCCATGAAATATTGAGCTTCAAATGTGTTGTTAACGTTGTGTAAAAAAGTTGCTCACAGCTGTTCTAGGAACACATTGTGAAATCGCGTATATCTTTGCTTCTACACATAGGAATGTATTGTGCTTTGCTTTACACACTATTCTACAGTCAAGAGGAGAGAATTCATCAAGTTTATTAAGCAAAAACACTGTATAAGTCGAATTTCAGCATTTTTGTGTGACCGGGAAAACCACAGTCACAAGCCGAGATGCAGTTCCATAGAAACTTGCCATTTTACCGCTGAACCTAAAAATGGGTAGAAAGTACTTTTTCTCCCTTCCTGTTAATGCCACAGACTTCGCCTTTACAGGGCACACGTTTTCTATCTTCCCCGCTTCAGCCCATGAAATATTGAGCTTCAAATGTGTTGTTAACATTGTGTAAAAAAGTTGCTCACAGCTGTTCTAGGAACACATTGTGAAATCGCGTATATCTTTGCTTCTACACATAGGAATGTATTGTGCTTTGCTTTACACACTATTCTACAGTCAAGAGGTGAGAATTCATCAAGTTTAATAAGCAAAAACACTGTATAAGTCGAATTTCAGCATTTTTGTGTGACAGGGAAAACCACAGTCACAATCCAAGATGCAGTTCCATAGAAACTTGCCGTTTTACAGCTGTACCTAAAAATGGGTAGAAAGTACTTTTTCTCCCTTCCTGTTAATGCCACAGACTTCGCCTTTACAGGGCACACGTTTTCTATCTTCCCCGCTTCAGCCCATGAAATATTGAGCTTCAAATGTGTTGTTAACGTTGTGTAAAAAAAGTTGCTCACAGCTGTTCTAGGAACACATTGTGAAATCGCGTATATCTTTGCTTCTACACATAGGAATGTATTGTGCTTTGCTTAACATACTATTCTACAGTCAAGAGGAGAGAATTCATCAAGTTTAATAAGCAAAAACACTGTATAAGTCGAATTTCAGCATTTTTGTGTGGCCGGGAAAACCACAGTCACAAGCCGAGATGCAGTTCCATAGAAACTTGCCATTTTACCGCTGAACCTAAAAATGGGTAGAAAGTACTTTTTCTCCCTTCCTGTTAATGCCACAGACTTCGCCTTTACAGGGCACACGTTTTCTATCTTCCCCGCTTCAGCCCATGAAATATTGAGCTTCAAATGTGTTGTTAACGTTGTGTAAAAAAGTTGCTCACAGCTGTTCTAGGAACACATTGTGAAATCGCGTATATCTTTTCTTCTACACATAGGAATGTATTGTGCTTTGCTTTACACACTATTCTACAGTCAAAAGGAGAGAATTCATCAAGTTTAATAAGCAAAAACACTGTATAAGTCGAATTTCAGCATTTTTGTGTGACCGGGAAAACAACAGTCACAAGCCGAGATTCAGTTCCATAGGAACTTGCCATTTTACCGCGGAACCTAAAAATGGGTAGAAAGTACTTTTTCTCCCTTCCTGTTAATGCCACAGACTTCGCCTTTACAGGGCACACGTTTTCTATCTTCCCCGCTTCAGCCCATGAAATATTGAGCTTCAAATGTGTTGTTAACGTTGTGTAAAAAAGTTGCTCACAGCTGTTCTAGGAACACATTGTGAAATCGCGTATATCTTTGCTTCTACACATAGGAATGTATTGTGCTTTGCTTTACACACTATTCTACAGTCAAGAGGTGAGAATTCATCAAGTTTAATAAGCAAAAACACTGTATAAGTCGAATTTCAGCATTTTTGTGTGACCGGGAAAACCACAGTCACAATCCGAGATGCAGTTCCATAGAAACTTGCCGTTTTACCGCTGTACCTAAAAATGGGTAGAAAGTACTTTTTCTCCCTTCCTGTTAATGCCACAGACTTCGCCTTTACAGGGCACACGTTTTCTATCTTCCCCGCTTCAGCCCATGAAATATTGAGCTTCAAATGTGTTGTTAACGTTGTGTAAAAAAGTTGCTCACAGCTGTTCTAGGAACACATTGTGAAATCGCGTATATCTTTGCTTCTACACATAGGAATGTATTGTGCTTTGCTTTACACACTATTCTACAGTCAAGAGGAGAGAATTCATCAAGTTTATTAAGCAAAAACACTGTATAAGTCGAATTTCAGCATTTTTGTGTGACCGGGAAAACCACAGTCACAAGCCGAGATGCAGTTCCATAGAAACTTGCCATTTTACCGCTGAACCTAAAAATGGGTAGAAAGTACTTTTTCTCCCTTCCTGTTAATGCCACAGACTTCGCCTTTACAGGGCACACGTTTTCTATCTTCCCCGCTTCAGCCCATGAAATATTGAGCTTCAAATGTGTTGTTAACGTTGTGTAAAAAAGTTGCTCACAGCTGTTCTAGGAACACATTGTGAAATCGCGTATATCTTTGCTTCTACACATAGGAATGTATTGTGCTTTGCTTTACACACTATTCTACAGTCAAGAGGAGAGAATTCATCAAGTTTATTAAGCAAAAACACTGTATAAGTCGAATTTCAGCATTTTTGTGTGACCGGGAAAACCACAGTCACAATCCGAGATGCAGTTCCATAGAAACTTGCCGTTTTACCGCTGTACCTAAAAATGGGTAGAAAGTACTTTTTCTCCCTTCCTGTTAATGCCACAGACTTCGCCTTTACAGGGCACACGTTTTCTATCTTCCCCGCTTCAGCCAATGAAATATTGAGCTTCAAATGTGTTGTTAACGTTGTGTAAAAAAGTTGCTCACAGCTGTTCTAGGAACACATTGTGAAATCGTGTATATCTGTGCTTCTACACATAGGAATGTATTGTGCTTTGCTTAACATACTATTCTACAGTCAAGAGGAGAGAATTCATCAAGTTTAATAAGCAAAAACACTGTATAAGTCGAATTTCAGCATTTTTGTGTGACCGGGAAAACCACAGTCACAAGCCGAGATGCAGTTCCATAGAAACTTGCCATTTTACCGCTGAACCTAAAAATGGGTAGAAAGTACTTTTTCTCCCTTCCTGTTAATGCCACAGACTTCGCCTTTACAGGGCACACGTTTTCTATCTTCCCCGCTTCAGCCCATGAAATATTGAGCTTCAAATGTGTTGTTAACGTTGTGTAAAAAAGTTGCTCACAGCTGTTCTAGGAACACATTGTGAAATCGCGTATATCTTTGCTTCTACACATAGGAATGTATTGTGCTTTGCTTTACACACTATTCTACAGTCAAGAGGTGAGAATTCATCAAGTTTAATAAGCAAAAACACTGTATAAGTCGAATTTCAGCATTTTTGTGTGACCGGGAAAACCACAGTCACAATCCGAGATGCAGTTCCATAGAAACTTGCCGTTTTACCGCTGTACCTAAAAATGGGTAGAAAGTACTTTTTCTCCCTTCCTGTTAATGCCACAGACTTCGCCATTACAGGGCACACGTTTTCTATCTTCCCCGCTTCAGCCCATGAAATATTGAGCTTCAAATGTGTTGTTAACGTTGAGTAAAAAAGTTGCTCACAGCTGTTCTAGGAACACATTGTGAAATCGCGTATATCTTTGCTTCTACACATAGGAATGTATTGTGCTTTGCTTTACACACTATTCTACAGTCAAGAGGAGAGAATTCATCAAGTTTATTAAGCAAAAACACTGTATAAGTCGAATTTCAGCATTTTTGTGTGCCCGGGAAAACCACAGTCACAAGCCGAGATGCAGTTCCATAGAAACTTGCCATTTTACCGCTGAACCTAAAAATAGGTAGAAAGTACTTTTTCTCCCTTCCTGTTAATGCCACAGACTTCGCCTTTACAGGGCACACGTTTTCTATCTTCCCCGCTTCAGCCCATGAAATATTGAGCTTCAAATGTGTTGTTAACGTTGTGTAAAAAAGTTGCTCACAGCTGTTCTAGGAACACATTGTGAAATCGCGTATATCTTTGCTTTTACACATAGGAATGTATTGTGCTTTGCTTTACACACTATTCTACAGTCAAGAGGTGAGAATTCATCAAGTTTAATAAGCAAAAACACTGTATAAGTCGAATTTCAGCATTTTTGTGTGACCGGGAAAACCACAGTCACAATCCGAGATGCAGTTCCATAGAAACTTGCCGTTTTACCGCTGTACCTAAAAATGGGTAGAAAGTACTTTTTCTCCCTTCCTGTTAATGCCACAGACTTCGCCTTTACAGGGCACACGTTTTCTATCTTCCCCGCTTCAGCCCATGAAATATTGAGCTTCAAATGTGTTGTTAACGTTGTGTAAAAAAGTTGCTCACAGCTGTTCTAGGAACACATTGTGAAATCGTGTATATCTTTGCTTCTACACATAGGAATGTATTGTACTTTGCTTAACATACTATTCTACAGTCAAGAGGAGAGAATTCATCAAGTTTAATAAGCAAAAACACTGTATAAGTCGAATTTCAGCATTTTTGTGTGACCGGGAAAACAACAGTCACAAGCCGAGATGCAGTTCCATAGGAACTTGCCATTTTACCGCGGAACCTAAAAATGGGTAGAAAGTACTTTTTCTCCCTTCCTGTTAATGCCACAGACTTCGCCTTTACAGGGCACACGTTTTCTATCTTCCCCGCTTCAGCCCATGAAATATTGAGCTTCAAATGTGTTGTTAACGTTGTGTAAAAAAGTTGCTCACAGCTGTTCTAGGAACACATTGTGAAATCGCGTATATCTTTGCTTCTACACATAGGAATGTATTGTGCTTTGCTTTACACACTATTCTACAGTCAAGAGGTGAGAATTCATCAAGTTTAATAAGCAAAAACAATGTATAAGTCGAATTTCAGCATTTTTGTGTGACCGGGAAAACCACAGTCACAATACGAGATGCAGTTCCATAGAAACTTGCCGTTTTACCGCTGTACCTAAAAATGGGTAGAAAGTACTTTTTCTCCCTTCCTGTTAATGCCACAGACTTCGCCTTTACAGGGCACACGTTTTCTATCTTCCCCGCTTCAGCCCATGAAATATTGAGCTTCAAATGTGTTGTTAACGTTGTGTAAAAAAGTTGCTCACAGCTGTTCTAGGAACACATTGTGAAATCGCGTATATCTTTGCTTTTACACATAGGAATGTATTGTGCTTTGCTTTACACACTATTCTACAGTCAAGAGGTGAGAATTCATCAAGTTTAATAAGCAAAAACACTGTATAAGTCGAATTTCAGCATTTTTGTGTGACCGGGAAAACCACAGTCACAATCCGAGATGCAGTTCCATAGAAACTTGCCGTTTTACCGCTGTACCTAAAAATGGGTAGAAAGTACTTTTTCTCCCTTCCTGTTAATGCCACAGACTTCGCCTTTACAGGGCACACGTTTTCTATCTTCCCCGCTTCAGCCCATGAAATATTGAGCTTCAAATGTGTTGTTAACGTTGTGTAAAAAAGTTGCTCACAGCTGTTCTAGGAACACATTGTGAAATCGCGTATATCTTTGCTTCTACACATAGGAATGTATTGTGCTTTGCTTTACACACTATTCTACAGTCAAGAGGAGAGAATTCATCAAGTTTATTAAGCAAAAACACTGTATAAGTCGAATTTCAGCATTTTTGTGTGACCGGGAAAACCACAGTCACAAGCCGAGATGCAGTTCCATAGAAACTTGCCATTTTACCGCTGAACCTAAAAATGGGTAGAAAGTACTTTTTCTCCCTTCCTGTTAATGCCACAGACTTCGCCTTTACAGGGCACACGTTTTCTATCTTCCCCGCTTCAGCCCATGAAATATTGAGCTTCAAATGTGTTGTTAACATTGTGTAAAAAAGTTGCTCACAGCTGTTCTAGGAACACATTGTGAAATCGCGTATATCTTTGCTTCTACACATAGGAATGTATTGTGCTTTGCTTTACACACTATTCTACAGTCAAGAGGTGAGAATTCATCAAGTTTAATAAGCAAAAACACTGTATAAGTCGAATTTCAGCATTTTTGTGTGACAGGGAAAACCACAGTCACAATCCAAGATGCAGTTCCATAGAAACTTGCCGTTTTACAGCTGTACCTAAAAATGGGTAGAAAGTACTTTTTCTCCCTTCCTGTTAATGCCACAGACTTCGCCTTTACAGGGCACACGTTTTCTATCTTCCCCGCTTCAGCGCATGAAATATTGAGCTTCAAATGTGTTGTTAACGTTGTGTAAAAAAAGTTGCTCACAGCTGTTCTAGGAACACATTGTGAAATCGCGTATATCTTTGCTTCTACACATAGGAATGTATTGTGCTTTGCTTAACATACTATTCTACAGTCAAGAGGAGAGAATTCATCAAGTTTAATAAGCAAAAACACTGTATAAGTCGAATTTCAGCATTTTTGTGTGGCCGGGAAAACCACAGTCACAAGCCGAGATGCAGTTCCATAGAAACTTGCCATTTTACCGCTGAACCTAAAAATGGGTAGAAAGTACTTTTTCTCCCTTCCTGTTAATGCCACAGACTTCGCCTTTACAGGGCACACGTTTTCTATCTTCCCCGCTTCAGCCCATGAAATATTGAGCTTCAAATGTGTTGTTAACGTTGTGTAAAAAAGTTGCTCACAGCTGTTCTAGGAACACATTGTGAAATCGCGTATATCTTTTCTTCTACACATAGGAATGTATTGTGCTTTGCTTTACACACTATTCTACAGTCAAAAGGAGAGAATTCATCAAGTTTAATAAGCAAAAACACTGTATAAGTCGAATTTCAGCATTTTTGTGTGACCGGGAAAACAACAGTCACAAGCCGAGATTCAGTTCCATAGGAACTTGCCATTTTACCGCGGAACCTAAAAATGGGTAGAAAGTACTTTTTCTCCCTTCCTGTTAATGCCACAGACTTCGCCTTTACAGGGCACACGTTTTCTATCTTCCCCGCTTCAGCCCATGAAATATTGAGCTTCAAATGTGTTGTTAACGTTGTGTAAAAAAGTTGCTCACAGCTGTTCTAGGAACACATTGTGAAATCGCGTATATCTTTGCTTCTACACATAGGAATGTATTGTGCTTTGCTTTACACACTATTCTACAGTCAAGAGGTGAGAATTCATCAAGTTTAATAAGCAAAAACAATGTATAAGTCGAATTTCAGCATTTTTGTGTGACCGGGAAAACCACAGTCACAATCCGAGATGCAGTTCCATAGAAACTTGCCGTTTTACCGCTGTACCTAAAAATGGGTAGAAAGTACTTTTTCTCCCTTCCTGTTAATGCCACAGACTTCGCCTTTACAGGGCACACGTTTTCTATCTTCCCCGCTTCAGCCCATGAAATATTGAGCTTCAAATGTGTTGTTAACGTTGTGTAAAAAAGTTGCTCACAGCTGTTCTAGGAACACATTGTGAAATCGCGTATATCTTTGCTTTTACACATAGGAATGTATTGTGCTTTGCTTTACACACTATTCTACAGTCAAGAGGTGAGAATTCATCAAGTTTAATAAGCAAAAACACTGTATAAGTCGAATTTCAGCATTTTTGTGTGACCGGGAAAACCACAGTCACAATCCGAGATGCAGTTCCATAGAAACTTGCCGTTTTACCGCTGTACCTAAAAATGGGTAGAAAGTACTTTTTCTCCCTTCCTGTTAATGCCACAGACTTCGCCTTTACAGGGCACACGTTTTCTATCTTCCCCGCTTCAGCCCATGAAATATTGAGCTTCAAATGTGTTGTTAACGTTGTGTAAAAAAGTTGCTCACAGCTGTTCTAGGAACACATTGTGAAATCGCGTATATCTTTGCTTCTACACATAGGAATGTATTGTGCTTTGCTTTACACACTATTCTACAGTCAAGAGGAGAGAATTCATCAAGTTTATTAAGCAAAAACACTGTATAAGTCGAATTTCAGCATTTTTGTGTGACCGGGAAAACCACAGTCACAAGCCGAGATGCAGTTCCATAGAAACTTGCCATTTTACCGCTGAACCTAAAAATGGGTAGAAAGTACTTTTTCTCCCTTCCTGTTAATGCCACAGACTTCGCCTTTACAGGGCACACGTTTTCTATCTTCCCCGCTTCAGCCCATGAAATATTGAGCTTCAAATGTGTTGTTAACATTGTGTAAAAAAGTTGCTCACAGCTGTTCTAGGAACACATTGTGAAATCGCGTATATCTTTGCTTCTACACATAGGAATGTATTGTGCTTTGCTTTACACACTATTCTACAGTCAAGAGGTGAGAATTCATCAAGTTTAATAAGCAAAAACACTGTATAAGTCGAATTTCAGCATTTTTGTGTGACAGGGAAAACCACAGTCACAATCCAAGATGCAGTTCCATAGAAACTTGCCGTTTTACAGCTGTACCTAAAAATGGGTAGAAAGTACTTTTTCTCCCTTCCTGTTAATGCCACAGACTTCGCCTTTACAGGGCACACGTTTTCTATCTTCCCCGCTTCAGCGCATGAAATATTGAGCTTCAAATGTGTTGTTAACGTTGTGTAAAAAAAGTTGCTCACAGCTGTTCTAGGAACACATTGTGAAATCGCGTATATCTTTGCTTCTACACATAGGAATGTATTGTGCTTTGCTTAACATACTATTCTACAGTCAAGAGGAGAGAATTCATCAAGTTTAATAAGCAAAAACACTGTATAAGTCGAATTTCAGCATTTTTGTGTGGCCGGGAAAACCACAGTCACAAGCCGAGATGCAGTTCCATAGAAACTTGCCATTTTACCGCTGAACCTAAAAATGGGTAGAAAGTACTTTTTCTCCCTTCCTGTTAATGCCACAGACTTCGCCTTTACAGGGCACACGTTTTCTATCTTCCCCGCTTCAGCCCATGAAATATTGAGCTTCAAATGTGTTGTTAACGTTGTGTAAAAAAGTTGCTCACAGCTGTTCTAGGAACACATTGTGAAATCGCGTATATCTTTTCTTCTACACATAGGAATGTATTGTGCTTTGCTTTACACACTATTCTACAGTCAAAAGGAGAGAATTCATCAAGTTTAATAAGCAAAAACACTGTATAAGTCGAATTTCAGCATTTTTGTGTGACCGGGAAAACAACAGTCACAAGCCGAGATTCAGTTCCATAGGAACTTGCCATTTTACCGCGGAACCTAAAAATGGGTAGAAAGTACTTTTTCTCCCTTCCTGTTAATGCCACAGACTTCGCCTTTACAGGGCACACGTTTTCTATCTTCCCCGCTTCAGCCCATGAAATATTGAGCTTCAAATGTGTTGTTAACGTTGTGTAAAAAAGTTGCTCACAGCTGTTCTAGGAACACATTGTGAAATCGCGTATATCTTTGCTTCTACACATAGGAATGTATTGTGCTTTGCTTTACACACTATTCTACAGTCAAGAGGTGAGAATTCATCAAGTTTAATAAGCAAAAACACTGTATAAGTCGAATTTCAGCATTTTTGTGTGACCGGGAAAACCACAGTCACAATCCGAGATGCAGTTCCATAGAAACTTGCCGTTTTACCGCTGTACCTAAAAATGGGTAGAAAGTACTTTTTCTCCCTTCCTGTTAATGCCACAGACTTCGCCTTTACAGGGCACACGTTTTCTATCTTCCCCGCTTCAGCCAATGAAATATTGAGCTTCAAATGTGTTGTTAACGTTGTGTAAAAAAGTTGCTCACAGCTGTTCTAGGAACACATTGTGAAATCGTGTATATCTGTGCTTCTACACATAGGAATGTATTGTGCTTTGCTTAACATACTATTCTACAGTCAAGAGGAGAGAATTCATCAAGTTTATTAAGCAAAAACACTGTATAAGTCGAATTTCAGCATTTTTGTGTGACCGGGAAAACCACAGTCACAAGCCGAGATGCAGTTCCATAGAAACTTGCCATTTTACCGCTGAACCTAAAAATGGGTAGAAAGTACTTTTTCTCCCTTCCTGTTAATGCCACAGACTTCGCCTTTACAGGGCACACGTTTTCTATCTTCCCCGCTTCAGCCCATGAAATATTGAGCTTCAAATGTGTTGTTAACGTTGTGTAAAAAAGTTGCTCACAGCTGTTCTAGGAACACATTGTGAAATCGCGTATATCTTTGCTTCTACACATAGGAATGTATTGTGCTTTGCTTTACACACTATTCTACAGTCAAGAGGTGAGAATTCATCAAGTTTAATAAGCAAAAACACTGTATAAGTCGAATTTCAGCATTTTTGTGTGACCGGGAAAACCACAGTCACAATCCGAGATGCAGTTCCATAGAAACTTGCCGTTTTACCGCTGTACCTAAAAATGGGTAGAAAGTACTTTTTCTCCCTTCCTGTTAATGCCACAGACTTCGCCATTACAGGGCACACGTTTTCTATCTTCCCCGCTTCAGCCCATGAAATATTGAGCTTCAAATGTGTTGTTAACGTTGTGTAAAAAAGTTGCTCACAGCTGTTCTAGGAACACATTGTGAAATCGCGTATATCTTTGCTTCTACACATAGGAATGTATTGTGCTTTGCTTTACACACTATTCTACAGTCAAGAGGTGAGAATTCATCAAGTTTAATAAGCAAAAACACTGTATAAGTCGAATTTCAGCATTTTTGTGTGACCGGGAAAACCACAGTCACAATCCGAGATGCAGTTCCATAGAAACTTGCCGTTTTACCGCTGTACCTAAAAATGGGTAGAAAGTACTTTTTCTCCCTTCCTGTTAATGCCACAGACTTCGCCTTTACAGGGCACACGTTTTCTATCTTCCCCGCTTCAGCCCATGAAATATTGAGCTTCAAATGTGTTGTTAACGTTGTGTAAAAAAGTTGCTCACAGCTGTTCTAGGAACACATTGTGAAATCGCGTATATCTTTGCTTCTACACATAGGAATGTATTGTGCTTTGCTTTACACACTATTCTACAGTCAAGAGGAGAGAATTCATCAAGTTTATTAAGCAAAAACACTGTATAAGTCGAATTTCAGCATTTTTGTGTGACCGGGAAAACCACAGTCACAAGCCGAGATGCAGTTCCATAGAAACTTGCCATTTTACCGCTGAACCTAAAAATGGGTAGAAAGTACTTTTTCTCCCTTCCTGTTAATGCCACAGACTTCGCCTTTACAGGGCACACGTTTTCTATCTTCCCCGCTTCAGCCCATGAAATATTGAGCTTCAAATGTGTTGTTAACATTGTGTAAAAAAGTTGCTCACAGCTGTTCTAGGAACACATTGTGAAATCGCGTATATCTTTGCTTCTACACATAGGAATGTATTGTGCTTTGCTTTACACACTATTCTACAGTCAAGAGGTGAGAATTCATCAAGTTTAATAAGCAAAAACACTGTATAAGTCGAATTTCAGCATTTTTGTGTGACAGGGAAAACCACAGTCACAATCCAAGATGCAGTTCCATAGAAACTTGCCGTTTTACAGCTGTACCTAAAAATGGGTAGAAAGTACTTTTTCTCCCTTCCTGTTAATGCCACAGACTTCGCCTTTACAGGGCACACGTTTTCTATCTTCCCCGCTTCAGCCCATGAAATATTGAGCTTCAAATGTGTTGTTAACGTTGTGTAAAAAAGTTGCTCACAGCTGTTCTAGGAACACATTGTGAAATCGCGTATATCTTTGCTTCTACACATAGGAATGTATTGTGCTTTGCTTTACACACTATTCTACAGTCAAGAGGTGAGAATTCATCAAGTTTAATAAGCAAAAACACTGTATAAGTCGAATTTCAGCATTTTTGTGTGACCGGGAAAACCACAGTCACAATCCGAGATGCAGTTCCATAGAAACTTGCCGTTTTACCGCTGTACCTAAAAATGGGTAGAAAGTACTTTTTCTCCCTTCCTGTTAATGCCACAGACTTCGCCTTTACAGGGCACACGTTTTCTATCTTCCCCGCTTCAGCCCATGAAATATTGAGCTTCAAATGTGTTGTTAACGTTGTGTAAAAAAGTTGCTCACAGCTGTTCTAGGAACACATTGTGAAATCGCGTATATCTTTGCTTCTACACATAGGAATGTATTGTGCTTTGCTTTACACACTATTCTACAGTCAAGAGGAGAGAATTCATCAAGTTTATTAAGCAAAAACACTGTATAAGTCGAATTTCAGCATTTTTGTGTGACCGGGAAAACCACAGTCACAAGCCGAGATGCAGTTCCATAGAAACTTGCCATTTTACCGCTGAACCTAAAAATGGGTAGAAAGTACTTTTTCTCCCTTCCTGTTAATGCCACAGACTTCGCCTTTACAGGGCACACGTTTTCTATCTTCCCCGCTTCAGCCCATGAAATATTGAGCTTCAAATGTGTTGTTAACATTGTGTAAAAAAGTTGCTCACAGCTGTTCTAGGAACACATTGTGAAATCGCGTATATCTTTGCTTCTACACATAGGAATGTATTGTGCTTTGCTTTACACACTATTCTACAGTCAAGAGGTGAGAATTCATCAAGTTTAATAAGCAAAAACACTGTATAAGTCGAATTTCAGCATTTTTGTGTGACCGGGAAAACCACAGTCACAATCCGAGATGCAGTTCCATAGAAACTTGCCGTTTTACCGCTGTACCTAAAAATGGGTAGAAAGTACTTTTTCTCCCTTCCTGTTAATGCCACAGACTTCGCCTTTACAGGGCACACGTTTTCTATCTTCCCCGCTTCAGCCCATGAAATATTGAGCTTCAAATGTGTTGTTAACGTTGTGTAAAAAAGTTGCTCACAGCTGTTCTAGGAACACATTGTGAAATCGCGTATATCTTTGCTTCTACACATAGGAATGTATTGTGCTTTGCTTTACACACTATTCTACAGTCAAGAGGAGAGAATTCATCAAGTTTATTAAGCAAAAACACTGTATAAGTCGAATTTCAGCATTTTTGTGTGACCGGGAAAACCACAGTCACAAGCCGAGATGCAGTTCCATAGAAACTTGCCATTTTACCGCTGAACCTAAAAATGGGTAGAAAGTACTTTTTCTCCCTTCCTGTTAATGCCACAGACTTCGCCTTTACAGGGCACACGTTTTCTATCTTCCCCGCTTCAGCCCATGAAATATTGAGCTTCAAATGTGTTGTTAACATTGTGTAAAAAAGTTGCTCACAGCTGTTCTAGGAACACATTGTGAAATCGCGTATATCTTTGCTTCTACACATAGGAATGTATTGTGCTTTGCTTTACACACTATTCTACAGTCAAGAGGTGAGAATTCATCAAGTTTAATAAGCAAAAACACTGTATAAGTCGAATTTCAGCATTTTTGTGTGACAGGGAAAACCACAGTCACAATCCAAGATGCAGTTCCATAGAAACTTGCCGTTTTACAGCTGTACCTAAAAATGGGTAGAAAGTACTTTTTCTCCCTTCCTGTTAATGCCACAGACTTCGCCTTTACAGGGCACACGTTTTCTATCTTCCCCGCTTCAGCGCATGAAATATTGAGCTTCAAATGTGTTGTTAACGTTGTGTAAAAAAAGTTGCTCACAGCTGTTCTAGGAACACATTGTGAAATCGCGTATATCTTTGCTTCTACACATAGGAATGTATTGTGCTTTGCTTAACATACTATTCTACAGTCAAGAGGAGAGAATTCATCAAGTTTAATAAGCAAAAACACTGTATAAGTCGAATTTCAGCATTTTTGTGTGGCCGGGAAAACCACAGTCACAAGCCGAGATGCAGTTCCATAGAAACTTGCCATTTTACCGCTGAACCTAAAAATGGGTAGAAAGTACTTTTTCTCCCTTCCTGTTAATGCCACAGACTTCGCCTTTACAGGGCACACGTTTTCTATCTTCCCCGCTTCAGCCCATGAAATATTGAGCTTCAAATGTGTTGTTAACGTTGTGTAAAAAAGTTGCTCACAGCTGTTCTAGGAACACATTGTGAAATCGCGTATATCTTTTCTTCTACACATAGGAATGTATTGTGCTTTGCTTTACACACTATTCTACAGTCAAAAGGAGAGAATTCATCAAGTTTAATAAGCAAAAACACTGTATAAGTCGAATTTCAGCATTTTTGTGTGACCGGGAAAACAACAGTCACAAGCCGAGATTCAGTTCCATAGGAACTTGCCATTTTACCGCGGAACCTAAAAATGGGTAGAAAGTACTTTTTCTCCCTTCCTGTTAATGCCACAGACTTCGCCTTTACAGGGCACACGTTTTCTATCTTCCCCGCTTCAGCCCATGAAATATTGAGCTTCAAATGTGTTGTTAACGTTGTGTAAAAAAGTTGCTCACAGCTGTTCTAGGAACACATTGTGAAATCGCGTATATCTTTGCTTCTACACATAGGAATGTATTGTGCTTTGCTTTACACACTATTCTACAGTCAAGAGGTGAGAATTCATCAAGTTTAATAAGCAAAAACACTGTATAAGTCGAATTTCAGCATTTTTGTGTGACCGGGAAAACCACAGTCACAATCCGAGATGCAGTTCCATAGAAACTTGCCGTTTTACCGCTGTACCTAAAAATGGGTAGAAAGTACTTTTTCTCCCTTCCTGTTAATGCCACAGACTTCGCCTTTACAGGGCACACGTTTTCTATCTTCCCCGCTTCAGCCCATGAAATATTGAGCTTCAAATGTGTTGTTAACGTTGTGTAAAAAAGTTGCTCACAGCTGTTCTAGGAACACATTGTGAAATCGCGTATATCTTTGCTTCTACACATAGGAATGTATTGTGCTTTGCTTTACACACTATTCTACAGTCAAGAGGAGAGAATTCATCAAGTTTATTAAGCAAAAACACTGTATAAGTCGAATTTCAGCATTTTTGTGTGACCGGGAAAACCACAGTCACAATCCGAGATGCAGTTCCATAGAAACTTGCCGTTTTACCGCTGTACCTAAAAATGGGTAGAAAGTACTTTTTCTCCCTTCCTGTTAATGCCACAGACTTCGCCTTTACAGGGCACACGTTTTCTATCTTCCCCGCTTCAGCCAATGAAATATTGAGCTTCAAATGTGTTGTTAACGTTGTGTAAAAAAGTTGCTCACAGCTGTTCTAGGAACACATTGTGAAATCGTGTATATCTGTGCTTCTACACATAGGAATGTATTGTGCTTTGCTTAACATACTATTCTACAGTCAAGAGGAGAGAATTCATCAAGTTTAATAAGCAAAAACACTGTATAAGTCGAATTTCAGCATTTTTGTGTGACCGGGAAAACCACAGTCACAAGCCGAGATGCAGTTCCATAGAAACTTGCCATTTTACCGCTGAACCTAAAAATGGGTAGAAAGTACTTTTTCTCCCTTCCTGTTAATGCCACAGACTTCGCCTTTACAGGGCACACGTTTTCTATCTTCCCCGCTTCAGCCCATGAAATATTGAGCTTCAAATGTGTTGTTAACGTTGTGTAAAAAAGTTGCTCACAGCTGTTCTAGGAACACATTGTGAAATCGCGTATATCTTTGCTTCTACACATAGGAATGTATTGTGCTTTGCTTTACACACTATTCTACAGTCAAGAGGTGAGAATTCATCAAGTTTAATAAGCAAAAACACTGTATAAGTCGAATTTCAGCATTTTTGTGTGACCGGGAAAACCACAGTCACAATCCGAGATGCAGTTCCATAGAAACTTGCCGTTTTACCGCTGTACCTAAAAATGGGTAGAAAGTACTTTTTCTCCCTTCCTGTTAATGCCACAGACTTCGCCATTACAGGGCACACGTTTTCTATCTTCCCCGCTTCAGCCCATGAAATATTGAGCTTCAAATGTGTTGTTAACGTTGTGTAAAAAAGTTGCTCACAGCTGTTCTAGGAACACATTGTGAAATCGCGTATATCTTTGCTTCTACACATAGGAATGTATTGTGCTTTGCTTTACACACTATTCTACAGTCAAGAGGAGAGAATTCATCAAGTTTATTAAGCAAAAACACTGTATAAGTCGAATTTCAGCATTTTTGTGTGACCGGGAAAACCACAGTCACAAGCCGAGATGCAGTTCCATAGAAACTTGCCATTTTACCGCTGAACCTAAAAATGGGTAGAAAGTACTTTTTCTCCCTTCCTGTTAATGCCACAGACTTCGCCTTTACAGGGCACACGTTTTCTATCTTCCCCGCTTCAGCCCATGAAATATTGAGCTTCAAATGTGTTGTTAACGTTGTGTAAAAAAGTTGCTCACAGCTGTTCTAGGAACACATTGTGAAATCGCGTATATCTTTGCTTTTACACATAGGAATGTATTGTGCTTTGCTTTACACACTATTCTACAGTCAAGAGGTGAGAATTCATCAAGTTTAATAAGCAAAAACACTGTATAAGTCGAATTTCAGCATTTTTGTGTGACCGGGAAAACCACAGTCACAATCCGAGATGCAGTTCCATAGAAACTTGCCGTTTTACCGCTGTACCTAAAAATGGGTAGAAAGTACTTTTTCTCCCTTCCTGTTAATGCCACAGACTTCGCCTTTACAGGGCACACGTTTTCTATCTTCCCCGCTTCAGCCCATGAAATATTGAGCTTCAAATGTGTTGTTAACGTTGTGTAAAAAAGTTGCTCACAGCTGTTCTAGGAACACATTGTGAAATCGCGTATATCTTTTCTTCTACACATAGGAATGTATTGTGCTTTCCTTTACACACTATTCTACAGTCAAAAGGAGAGAATTCATCAAGTTTAATAAGCAAAAACACTGTATAAGTCGAATTTCAGCATTTTTGTGTGACCGGGAAAACAACAGTCACAAGCCGAGATTCAGTTCCATAGGAACTTGCCATTTTACCGCGGAACCTAAAAATGGGTAGAAAGTACTTTTTCTCCCTTCCTGTTAATGCCACAGACTTCGCCTTTACAGGGCACACGTTTTCTATCTTCCCCGCTTCAGCCCATGAAATATTGAGCTTCAAATGTGTTGTTAACGTTGTGTAAAAAAGTTGCTCACAGCTGTTCTAGGAACACATTGTGAAATCGCGTATATCTTTGCTTCTACACATAGGAATGTATTGTGCTTTGCTTTACACACTATTCTACAGTCAAGAGGTGAGAATTCATCAAGTTTAATAAGCAAAAACACTGTATAAGTCGAATTTCAGCATTTTTGTGTGACCGGGAAAACCACAGTCACAATCCGAGATGCAGTTCCATAGAAACTTGCCGTTTTACCGCTGTACCTAAAAATGGGTAGAAAGTACTTTTTCTCCCTTCCTGTTAATGCCACAGACTTCGCCTTTACAGGGCACACGTTTTCTATCTTCCCCGCTTCAGCCCATGAAATATTGAGCTTCAAATGTGTTGTTAACGTTGTGTAAAAAAGTTGCTCACAGCTGTTCTAGGAACACATTGTGAAATCGCGTATATCTTTGCTTCTACACATAGGAATGTATTGTGCTTTGCTTTACACACTATTCTACAGTCAAGAGGAGAGAATTCATCAAGTTTATTAAGCAAAAACACTGTATAAGTCGAATTTCAGCATTTTTGTGTGACCGGGAAAACCACAGTCACAAGCCGAGATGCAGTTCCATAGAAACTTGCCGTTTTACCGCTGTACCTAAAAATGGGTAGAAAGTACTTTTTCTCCCTTCCTGTTAATGCCACAGACTTCGCCTTTACAGGGCACACGTTTTCTATCTTCCCCGCTTCAGCCCATGAAATATTGAGCTTCAAATGTGTTGTTAACGTTGTGTAAAAAAGTTGCTCACAGCTGTTCTAGGAACACATTGTGAAATCGCGTATATCTTTTCTTCTACACATAGGAATGTATTGTGCTTTCCTTTACACACTATTCTACAGTCAAAAGGAGAGAATTCATCAAGTTTAATAAGCAAAAACACTGTATAAGTCGAATTTCAGCATTTTTGTGTGACCGGGAAAACAACAGTCACAAGCCGAGATTCAGTTCCATAGGAACTTGCCATTTTACCGCGGAACCTAAAAATGGGTAGAAAGTACTTTTTCTCCCTTCCTGTTAATGCCACAGACTTCGCCTTTACAGGGCACACGTTTTCTATCTTCCCCGCTTCAGCCCATGAAATATTGAGCTTCAAATGTGTTGTTAACGTTGTGTAAAAAAGTTGCTCACAGCTGTTCTAGGAACACATTGTGAAATCGCGTATATCTTTGCTTCTACACATAGGAATGTATTGTGCTTTGCTTTACACACTATTCTACAGTCAAGAGGTGAGAATTCATCAAGTTTAATAAGCAAAAACACTGTATAAGTCGAATTTCAGCATTTTTGTGTGACCGGGAAAACCACAGTCACAATCCGAGATGCAGTTCCATAGAAACTTGCCGTTTTACCGCTGTACCTAAAAATGGGTAGAAAGTACTTTTTCTCCCTTCCTGTTAATGCCACAGACTTCGCCTTTACAGGGCACACGTTTTCTATCTTCCCCGCTTCAGCCCATGAAATATTGAGCTTCAAATGTGTTGTTAACGTTGTGTAAAAAAGTTGCTCACAGCTGTTCTAGGAACACATTGTGAAATCGCGTATATCTTTGCTTCTACACATAGGAATGTATTGTGCTTTGCTTTACACACTATTCTACAGTCAAGAGGAGAGAATTCATCAAGTTTATTAAGCAAAAACACTGTATAAGTCGAATTTCAGCATTTTTGTGTGACCGGGAAAACCACAGTCACAATCCGAGATGCAGTTCCATAGAAACTTGCCGTTTTACCGCTGTACCTAAAAATGGGTAGAAAGTACTTTTTCTCCCTTCCTGTTAATGCCACAGACTTCGCCATTACAGGGCACACGTTTTCTATCTTCCCCGCTTCAGCCCATGAAATATTGAGCTTCAAATGTGTTGTTAACGTTGTGTAAAAAAGTTGCTCACAGCTGTTCTAGGAACACATTGTGAAATCGCGTATATCTTTGCTTCTACACATAGGAATGTATTGTGCTTTGCTTTACACACTATTCTACAGTCAAGAGGAGAGAATTCATCAAGTTTATTAAGCAAAAACACTGTATAAGTCGAATTTCAGCATTTTTGTGTGACCGGGAAAACCACAGTCACAAGCCGAGATGCAGTTCCATAGAAACTTGCCATTTTACCGCTGAACCTAAAAATGGGTAGAAAGTACTTTTTCTCCCTTCCTGTTAATGCCACAGACTTCGCCTTTACAGGGCACACGTTTTCTATCTTCCCCGCTTCAGCCCATGAAATATTGAGCTTCAAATGTGTTGTTAACGTTGTGTAAAAAAGTTGCTCACAGCTGTTCTAGGAACACATTGTGAAATCGCGTATATCTTTGCTTTTACACATAGGAATGTATTGTGCTTTGCTTTACACACTATTCTACAGTCAAGAGGTGAGAATTCATCAAGTTTAATAAGCAAAAACACTGTATAAGTCGAATTTCAGCATTTTTGTGTGACCGGGAAAACCACAGTCACAATCCGAGATGCAGTTCCATAGAAACTTGCCGTTTTACCGCTGTACCTAAAAATGGGTAGAAAGTACTTTTTCTCCCTTCCTGTTAATGCCACAGACTTCGCCTTTACAGGGCACACGTTTTCTATCTTCCCCGCTTCAGCCCATGAAATATTGAGCTTCAAATGTGTTGTTAACGTTGTGTAAAAAAGTTGCTCACAGCTGTTCTAGGAACACATTGTGAAATCGCGTATATCTTTTCTTCTACACATAGGAATGTATTGTGCTTTCCTTTACACACTATTCTACAGTCAAAAGGAGAGAATTCATCAAGTTTAATAAGCAAAAACACTGTATAAGTCGAATTTCAGCATTTTTGTGTGACCGGGAAAACAACAGTCACAAGCCGAGATTCAGTTCCATAGGAACTTGCCATTTTACCGCGGAACCTAAAAATGGGTAGAAAGTACTTTTTCTCCCTTCCTGTTAATGCCACAGACTTCGCCTTTACAGGGCACACGTTTTCTATCTTCCCCGCTTCAGCCCATGAAATATTGAGCTTCAAATGTGTTGTTAACGTTGTGTAAAAAAGTTGCTCACAGCTGTTCTAGGAACACATTGTGAAATCGCGTATATCTTTGCTTCTACACATAGGAATGTATTGTGCTTTGCTTTACACACTATTCTACAGTCAAGAGGTGAGAATTCATCAAGTTTAATAAGCAAAAACACTGTATAAGTCGAATTTCAGCATTTTTGTGTGACCGGGAAAACCACAGTCACAATCCGAGATGCAGTTCCATAGAAACTTGCCGTTTTACCGCTGTACCTAAAAATGGGTAGAAAGTACTTTTTCTCCCTTCCTGTTAATGCCACAGACTTCGCCTTTACAGGGCACACGTTTTCTATCTTCCCCGCTTCAGCCCATGAAATATTGAGCTTCAAATGTGTTGTTAACGTTGTGTAAAAAAGTTGCTCACAGCTGTTCTAGGAACACATTGTGAAATCGCGTATATCTTTGCTTCTACACATAGGAATGTATTGTGCTTTGCTTTACACACTATTCTACAGTCAAGAGGAGAGAATTCATCAAGTTTATTAAGCAAAAACACTGTATAAGTCGAATTTCAGCATTTTTGTGTGACCGGGAAAACCACAGTCACAATCCGAGATGCAGTTCCATAGAAACTTGCCGTTTTACCGCTGTACCTAAAAATGGGTAGAAAGTACTTTTTCTCCCTTCCTGTTAATGCCACAGACTTCGCCTTTACAGGGCACACGTTTTCTATCTTCCCCGCTTCAGCCAATGAAATATTGAGCTTCAAATGTGTTGTTAACGTTGTGTAAAAAAGTTGCTCACAGCTGTTCTAGGAACACATTGTGAAATCGTGTATATCTGTGCTTCTACACATAGGAATGTATTGTGCTTTGCTTAACATACTATTCTACAGTCAAGAGGAGAGAATTCATCAAGTTTAATAAGCAAAAACACTGTATAAGTCGAATTTCAGCATTTTTGTGTGACCGGGAAAACCACAGTCACAAGCCGAGATGCAGTTCCATAGAAACTTGCCATTTTACCGCTGAACCTAAAAATGGGTAGAAAGTACTTTTTCTCCCTTCCTGTTAATGCCACAGACTTCGCCTTTACAGGGCACACGTTTTCTATCTTCCCCGCTTCAGCCCATGAAATATTGAGCTTCAAATGTGTTGTTAACGTTGTGTAAAAAAGTTGCTCACAGCTGTTCTAGGAACACATTGTGAAATCGCGTATATCTTTGCTTCTACACATAGGAATGTATTGTGCTTTGCTTTACACACTATTCTACAGTCAAGAGGTGAGAATTCATCAAGTTTAATAAGCAAAAACACTGTATAAGTCGAATTTCAGCATTTTTGTGTGACCGGGAAAACCACAGTCACAATCCGAGATGCAGTTCCATAGAAACTTGCCGTTTTACCGCTGTACCTAAAAATGGGTAGAAAGTACTTTTTCTCCCTTCCTGTTAATGCCACAGACTTCGCCATTACAGGGCACACGTTTTCTATCTTCCCCGCTTCAGCCCATGAAATATTGAGCTTCAAATGTGTTGTTAACGTTGTGTAAAAAAGTTGCTCACAGCTGTTCTAGGAACACATTGTGAAATCGCGTATATCTTTGCTTCTACACATAGGAATGTATTGTGCTTTGCTTTACACACTATTCTACAGTCAAGAGGAGAGAATTCATCAAGTTTATTAAGCAAAAACACTGTATAAGTCGAATTTCAGCATTTTTGTGTGACCGGGAAAACCACAGTCACAAGCCGAGATGCAGTTCCATAGAAACTTGCCATTTTACCGCTGAACCTAAAAATGGGTAGAAAGTACTTTTTCTCCCTTCCTGTTAATGCCACAGACTTCGCCTTTACAGGGCACACGTTTTCTATCTTCCCCGCTTCAGCCCATGAAATATTGAGCTTCAAATGTGTTGTTAACGTTGTGTAAAAAAGTTGCTCACAGCTGTTCTAGGAACACATTGTGAAATCGCGTATATCTTTGCTTTTACACATAGGAATGTATTGTGCTTTGCTTTACACACTATTCTACAGTCAAGAGGTGAGAATTCATCAAGTTTAATAAGCAAAAACACTGTATAAGTCGAATTTCAGCATTTTTGTGTGACCGGGAAAACCACAGTCACAATCCGAGATGCAGTTCCATAGAAACTTGCCGTTTTACCGCTGTACCTAAAAATGGGTAGAAAGTACTTTTTCTCCCTTCCTGTTAATGCCACAGACTTCGCCTTTACAGGGCACACGTTTTCTATCTTCCCCGCTTCAGCCCATGAAATATTGAGCTTCAAATGTGTTGTTAACGTTGTGTAAAAAAGTTGCTCACAGCTGTTCTAGGAACACATTGTGAAATCGCGTATATCTTTTCTTCTACACATAGGAATGTATTGTGCTTTCCTTTACACACTATTCTACAGTCAAAAGGAGAGAATTCATCAAGTTTAATAAGCAAAAACACTGTATAAGTCGAATTTCAGCATTTTTGTGTGACCGGGAAAACAACAGTCACAAGCCGAGATTCAGTTCCATAGGAACTTGCCATTTTACCGCGGAACCTAAAAATGGGTAGAAAGTACTTTTTCTCCCTTCCTGTTAATGCCACAGACTTCGCCTTTACAGGGCACACGTTTTCTATCTTCCCCGCTTCAGCCCATGAAATATTGAGCTTCAAATGTGTTGTTAACGTTGTGTAAAAAAGTTGCTCACAGCTGTTCTAGGAACACATTGTGAAATCGCGTATATCTTTGCTTCTACACATAGGAATGTATTGTGCTTTGCTTTACACACTATTCTACAGTCAAGAGGTGAGAATTCATCAAGTTTAATAAGCAAAAACACTGTATAAGTCGAATTTCAGCATTTTTGTGTGACCGGGAAAACCACAGTCACAATCCGAGATGCAGTTCCATAGAAACTTGCCGTTTTACCGCTGTACCTAAAAATGGGTAGAAAGTACTTTTTCTCCCTTCCTGTTAATGCCACAGACTTCGCCTTTACAGGGCACACGTTTTCTATCTTCCCCGCTTCAGCCCATGAAATATTGAGCTTCAAATGTGTTGTTAACGTTGTGTAAAAAAGTTGCTCACAGCTGTTCTAGGAACACATTGTGAAATCGCGTATATCTTTGCTTCTACACATAGGAATGTATTGTGCTTTGCTTTACACACTATTCTACAGTCAAGAGGAGAGAATTCATCAAGTTTATTAAGCAAAAACACTGTATAAGTCGAATTTCAGCATTTTTGTGTGACCGGGAAAACCACAGTCACAATCCGAGATGCAGTTCCATAGAAACTTGCCGTTTTACCGCTGTACCTAAAAATGGGTAGAAAGTACTTTTTCTCCCTTCCTGTTAATGCCACAGACTTCGCCTTTACAGGGCACACGTTTTCTATCTTCCCCGCTTCAGCCAATGAAATATTGAGCTTCAAATGTGTTGTTAACGTTGTGTAAAAAAGTTGCTCACAGCTGTTCTAGGAACACATTGTGAAATCGTGTATATCTGTGCTTCTACACATAGGAATGTATTGTGCTTTGCTTAACATACTATTCTACAGTCAAGAGGAGAGAATTCATCAAGTTTAATAAGCAAAAACACTGTATAAGTCGAATTTCAGCATTTTTGTGTGACCGGGAAAACCACAGTCACAAGCCGAGATGCAGTTCCATAGAAACTTGCCATTTTACCGCTGAACCTAAAAATGGGTAGAAAGTACTTTTTCTCCCTTCCTGTTAATGCCACAGACTTCGCCTTTACAGGGCACACGTTTTCTATCTTCCCCGCTTCAGCCCATGAAATATTGAGCTTCAAATGTGTTGTTAACGTTGTGTAAAAAAGTTGCTCACAGCTGTTCTAGGAACACATTGTGAAATCGCGTATATCTTTGCTTCTACACATAGGAATGTATTGTGCTTTGCTTTACACACTATTCTACAGTCAAGAGGTGAGAATTCATCAAGTTTAATAAGCAAAAACACTGTATAAGTCGAATTTCAGCATTTTTGTGTGACCGGGAAAACCACAGTCACAATCCGAGATGCAGTTCCATAGAAACTTGCCGTTTTACCGCTGTACCTAAAAATGGGTAGAAAGTACTTTTTCTCCCTTCCTGTTAATGCCACAGACTTCGCCATTACAGGGCACACGTTTTCTATCTTCCCCGCTTCAGCCCATGAAATATTGAGCTTCAAATGTGTTGTTAACGTTGTGTAAAAAAGTTGCTCACAGCTGTTCTAGGAACACATTGTGAAATCGCGTATATCTTTGCTTCTACACATAGGAATGTATTGTGCTTTGCTTTACACACTATTCTACAGTCAAGAGGAGAGAATTCATCAAGTTTATTAAGCAAAAACACTGTATAAGTCGAATTTCAGCATTTTTGTGTGACCGGGAAAACCACAGTCACAAGCCGAGATGCAGTTCCATAGAAACTTGCCATTTTACCGCTGAACCTAAAAATGGGTAGAAAGTACTTTTTCTCCCTTCCTGTTAATGCCACAGACTTCGCCTTTACAGGGCACACGTTTTCTATCTTCCCCGCTTCAGCCCATGAAATATTGAGCTTCAAATGTGTTGTTAACGTTGTGTAAAAAAGTTGCTCACAGCTGTTCTAGGAACACATTGTGAAATCGCGTATATCTTTGCTTTTACACATAGGAATGTATTGTGCTTTGCTTTACACACTATTCTACAGTCAAGAGGTGAGAATTCATCAAGTTTAATAAGCAAAAACACTGTATAAGTCGAATTTCAGCATTTTTGTGTGACCGGGAAAACCACAGTCACAATCCGAGATGCAGTTCCATAGAAACTTGCCGTTTTACCGCTGTACCTAAAAATGGGTAGAAAGTACTTTTTCTCCCTTCCTGTTAATGCCACAGACTTCGCCTTTACAGGGCACACGTTTTCTATCTTCCCCGCTTCAGCCCATGAAATATTGAGCTTCAAATGTGTTGTTAACGTTGTGTAAAAAAGTTGCTCACAGCTGTTCTAGGAACACATTGTGAAATCGTGTATATCTTTGCTTCTACACATAGGAATGTATTGTACTTTGCTTAACATACTATTCTACAGTCAAGAGGAGAGAATTCATCAAGTTTAATAAGCAAAAACACTGTATAAGTCGAATTTCAGCATTTTTGTGTGGCCGGGAAAACCACAGTCACAAGCCGAGATGCAGTTCCATAGAAACTTGCCATTTTACCGCTGAACCTAAAAATGGGTAGAAAGTACCTTTTCTCCCTTCCTGTTAATGCCACAGACTTCGCCTTTACAGGGCACACGTTTTCTATCTTCCCCGCTTCAGCCCATGAAATATTGAGCTTCAAATGTGTTGTTAACGTTGTGTAAAAAAGTTGCTCACAGCTGTTCTAGGAACACATTGTGAAATCGCGTATATCTTTTCTTCTACACATAGGAATGTATTGTGCTTTCCTTTACACACTATTCTACAGTCAAAAGGAGAGAATTCATCAAGTTTAATAAGCAAAAACACTGTATAAGTCGAATTTCAGCATTTTTGTGTGACCGGGAAAACAACAGTCACAAGCCGAGATTCAGTTCCATAGGAACTTGCCATTTTACCGCGGAACCTAAAAATGGGTAGAAAGTACTTTTTCTCCCTTCCTGTTAATGCCACAGACTTCGCCTTTACAGGGCACACGTTTTCTATCTTCCCCGCTTCAGCCCATGAAATATTGAGCTTCAAATGTGTTGTTAACGTTGTGTAAAAAAGTTGCTCACAGCTGTTCTAGGAACACATTGTGAAATCGCGTATATCTTTGCTTCTACACATAGGAATGTATTGTGCTTTGCTTTACACACTATTCTACAGTCAAGAGGTGAGAATTCATAAAGTTTAATAAGCAAAAACACTGTATAAGTCGAATTTCAGCATTTTTGTGTGACCGGGAAAACCACAGTCACAATCCGAGATGCAGTTCCATAGAAACTTGCCGTTTTACCGCTGTACCTAAAAATGGGTAGAAAGTACTTTTTCTCCCTTCCTGTTAATGCCACAGACTTCGCCTTTACAGGGCACACGTTTTCTATCTTCCCCGCTTCAGCCCATGAAATATTGAGCTTCAAATGTGTTGTTAACGTTGTGTAAAAAAGTTGCTCACAGCTGTTCTAGGAACACATTGTGAAATCGCGTATATCTTTGCTTCTACACATAGGAATGTATTGTGCTTTGCTTTACACACTATTCTACAGTCAAGAGGAGAGAATTCATCAAGTTTATTAAGCAAAAACACTGTATAAGTCGAATTTCAGCATTTTTGTGTGACCGGGAAAACCACAGTCACAAGCCGAGATGCAGTTCCATAGAAACTTGCCATTTTACCGCTGAACCTAAAAATGGGTAGAAAGTACTTTTTCTCCCTTCCTGTTAATGCCACAGACTTCGCCTTTACAGGGCACACGTTTTCTATCTTCCCCGCTTCAGCCCATGAAATATTGAGCTTCAAATGTGTTGTTAACATTGTGTAAAAAAGTTGCTCACAGCTGTTCTAGGAACACATTGTGAAATCGCGTATATCTTTGCTTCTACACATAGGAATGTATTGTGCTTTGCTTTACACACTATTCTACAGTCAAGAGGTGAGAATTCATCAAGTTTAATAAGCAAAAACACTGTATAAGTCGAATTTCAGCATTTTTGTGTGACAGGGAAAACCACAGTCACAATCCAAGATGCAGTTCCATAGAAACTTGCCGTTTTACAGCTGTACCTAAAAATGGGTAGAAAGTACTTTTTCTCCCTTCCTGTTAATGCCACAGACTTCGCCTTTACAGGGCACACGTTTTCTATCTTCCCCGCTTCAGCCCATGAAATATTGAGCTTCAAATGTGTTGTTAACGTTGTGTAAAAAAAGTTGCTCACAGCTGTTCTAGGAACACATTGTGAAATCGCGTATATCTTTGCTTCTACACATAGGAATGTATTGTGCTTTGCTTAACATACTATTCTACAGTCAAGAGGAGAGAATTCATCAAGTTTAATAAGCAAAAACACTGTATAAGTCGAATTTCAGCATTTTTGTGTGGCCGGGAAAACCACAGTCACAAGCCGAGATGCAGTTCCATAGAAACTTGCCATTTTACCGCTGAACCTAAAAATGGGTAGAAAGTACTTTTTCTCCCTTCCTGTTAATGCCACAGACTTCGCCTTTACAGGGCACACGTTTTCTATCTTCCCCGCTTCAGCCCATGAAATATTGAGCTTCAAATGTGTTGTTAACGTTGTGTAAAAAAGTTGCTCACAGCTGTTCTAGGAACACATTGTGAAATCGCGTATATCTTTTCTTCTACACATAGGAATGTATTGTGCTTTGCTTTACACACTATTCTACAGTCAAAAGGAGAGAATTCATCAAGTTTAATAAGCAAAAACACTGTATAAGTCGAATTTCAGCATTTTTGTGTGACCGGGAAAACAACAGTCACAAGCCGAGATTCAGTTCCATAGGAACTTGCCATTTTACCGCGGAACCTAAAAATGGGTAGAAAGTACTTTTTCTCCCTTCCTGTTAATGCCACAGACTTCGCCTTTACAGGGCACACGTTTTCTATCTTCCCCGCTTCAGCCCATGAAATATTGAGCTTCAAATGTGTTGTTAACGTTGTGTAAAAAAGTTGCTCACAGCTGTTCTAGGAACACATTGTGAAATCGCGTATATCTTTGCTTCTACACATAGGAATGTATTGTGCTTTGCTTTACACACTATTCTACAGTCAAGAGGTGAGAATTCATCAAGTTTAATAAGCAAAAACACTGTATAAGTCGAATTTCAGCATTTTTGTGTGACCGGGAAAACCACAGTCACAATCCGAGATGCAGTTCCATAGAAACTTGCCGTTTTACCGCTGTACCTAAAAATGGGTAGAAAGTACTTTTTCTCCCTTCCTGTTAATGCCACAGACTTCGCCTTTACAGGGCACACGTTTTCTATCTTCCCCGCTTCAGCCCATGAAATATTGAGCTTCAAATGTGTTGTTAACGTTGTGTAAAAAAGTTGCTCACAGCTGTTCTAGGAACACATTGTGAAATCGCGTATATCTTTGCTTCTACACATAGGAATGTATTGTGCTTTGCTTTACACACTATTCTACAGTCAAGAGGAGAGAATTCATCAAGTTTATTAAGCAAAAACACTGTATAAGTCGAATTTCAGCATTTTTGTGTGACCGGGAAAACCACAGTCACAAGCCGAGATGCAGTTCCATAGAAACTTGCCATTTTACCGCTGAACCTAAAAATGGGTAGAAAGTACTTTTTCTCCCTTCCTGTTAATGCCACAGACTTCGCCTTTACAGGGCACACGTTTTCTATCTTCCCCGCTTCAGCCCATGAAATATTGAGCTTCAAATGTGTTGTTAACGTTGTGTAAAAAAGTTGCTCACAGCTGTTCTAGGAACACATTGTGAAATCGCGTATATCTTTGCTTCTACACATAGGAATGTATTGTGCTTTGCTTTACACACTATTCTACAGTCAAGAGGTGAGAATTCATCAAGTTTAATAAGCAAAAACACTGTATAAGTCGAATTTCAGCATTTTTGTGTGACCGGGAAAACCACAGTCACAATCCGAGATGCAGTTCCATAGAAACTTGCCGTTTTACCGCTGTACCTAAAAATGGGTAGAAAGTACTTTTTCTCCCTTCCTGTTAATGCCACAGACTTCGCCTTTACAGGGCACACGTTTTCTATCTTCCCCGCTTCAGCCCATGAAATATTGAGCTTCAAATGTGTTGTTAACGTTGTGTAAAAAAGTTGCTCACAGCTGTTCTAGGAACACATTGTGAAATCGTGTATATCTGTGCTTCTACACATAGGAATGTATTGTGCTTTGCTTAACATACTATTCTACAGTCAAGAGGAGAGAATTCATCAAGTTTAATAAGCAAAAACACTGTATAAGTCGAATTTCAGCATTTTTTCAGGGGTTAATGGGAGTCGTCCCCGTCCCCCCAGTATACGGCCAGAACCATGGACCCGGTACTTGTGGTTCGGACTGTCTCCAACCAGCCATAATGTTGTGAGAGTGAAATTATGTCTAAGTCCAGCTTTGGTACATTAGAAGCAACTCTGAAACTTAACCTAAGCGTTTTTCGAAGCTACTTTTTGGCTAACTTCTTATAGGAAGGTCTAGGAGCTCTGAAAATGAACGTGCGCGTCTTTCACTCTTCCCGAGGGACTTAGAAGAATTTTGTGATATTTTTTATTAAATGGTGTATAAGGGTATATATATAAATATATTTTATGCACTGTATATGAGCTGGCGATTTCTAAGTCTGTGGTTCCGAGAGGGGGTAACCAGGCTCACTAATAAAGGTCAAGCCACTTGGCTGCCAGAATGCCCTGCTTCAGCACAGACCAGAAAGGCATTGTGATAAGCGTATCCCCGGTATAGTCAGGGGTTAATGGGAGTCGTCCCCGTCCCCCCAGTATACGGCCAGAACCATGGACCCGGTACTTGTGGTTCGGACTGTCTCCAACCAGCCATAATGTTGTGAGAGTGAAATTATGTCTAAGTCCAGCTTTGGTACATTAGAAGCAACTCTGAAACTTAACCTAAGCGTTTTTCGAAGCTACTTTTTGGCTAACTTCTTATAGGAAGATCTAGGAGCTCTGAAAATGAACGTGCGAGTCTTTCACTCTTCCCGAGGGACTTAGAAGAATTTTGTGATATTTTTTATTAAATGGTGTATAAGGGTATATATATAAATATATTTTATGCACTGTATATGAGCTGGCGATTTCTAAGTCTGTGGTTCCGAGAGGGGGTAACCAGGCTCACTAATAAAGGTCAAGCCACTTGGCTGCCAGAATGCCCTGCTTCAGCACAGACCAGAAAGGCATTGTGATAAGCGTATCCCCGGAATAGTCAGGGGTTAATGGGAGTCGTCCCCGTCCCCCCAGTATACGGCCAGAACCATGGACCCGGTACTTGTGGTTCGGACTGTCTCCAACCAGCCATAATGTTGTGAGAGTGAAATTATGTCTAAGTCCAGCTTTGGTACATTAGAAGCAACTCTGAAACTTAACCTAAGCGTTTTTCGAAGCTACTTTTTGGCTAACTTCTTATAGGAAGGTCTAGGAGCTCTGAAAATGAACGTGCGCGTCTTTCACTCTTCCCGAGGGACTTAGAAGAATTTTGTGATATTTTTTATTAAATGGTGTAGAAGGGTATATATATAAATATATTTTATGCACTGTATATGAGCTGGCGATTTCTAAGTCTGTGGTTCCGAGAGGGGGTAACCAGGCTCACTAATAAAGGTCAAGCCACTTGGCTGCCAGAATGCCCTGCTTCAGCACAGACCAGAAAGGCATTGTGATAAGCGTATCCCCGGTATAGTCAGGGGTTAATGGGAGTCGTCCCCGTCCCCCCAGTATACGGCCAGAACCATGGACCCGGTACTTGTGGTTCGGACTGTCTCCAACCAGCCATAATGTTGTGAGAGTGAAATTATGTCTAAGTCCAGCTTTGGTACATTAGAAGCAACTCTGAAACTTAACCTAAGCGTTTTTCGAAGCTACTTTTTGGCTAACTTCTTATAGGAAGGTCTAGGAGCTCTGAAAATGAACGTGCGCGTCTTTCACTCTTCCCGAGGGACTTAGAAGAATTTTGTGATATTTTTTATTAAATGGTGTATAAGGGTATATATATAAATATATTTTATGCACTGTATATGAGCTGGCGATTTCTAAGTCTGTGGTTCCGAGAGGGGGTAACCAGGCTCACTAATAAATGTCAAGCCACTTGGCTGCCAGAATGCCCTGCTTCAGCACAGACCAGAAAGGCATTGTGATAAGCGTATCCCCGGAATAGTCAGGGGTTAATGGGAGTCGTCCCCGTCCCCCCAGTATACGGCCAGAACCATGGACCCGGTACTTGTGGTTCGGACTGTCTCCAACCAGCCATAATGTTGTGAGAGTGAAATTATGTCTAAGTCCAGCTTTGGTACATTAGAAGCAACTCTGAAACTTAACCTAAGCGTTTTTCGAAGCTACTTTTTGGCTAACTTCTTATAGGAAGGTCTAGGAGCTCTGAAAATGAACGTGCGCGTCTTTCACTCTTCCCGAGGGACTTAGAAGAATTTTGTGATATTTTTTATTAAATGGTGTATAAGGGTAGATATATAAATATATTTTATGCACTGTATATGAGCTGGCGATTTCTAAGTCTGTGGTTCTGAGAGGGGGTAACCAGGCTCACTAATAAAGGTCAAGCCACTTGGCTGCCAGAATGCCGTGCTTCAGCACAGACCAGAAAGGCATTGTGATAAGCGTATCCCCGGTATAGTCAGGGGTTAATGGGAGTCGTCCCCGCCCCCCCAGTATACGGCCAGAACCATGGACCCGGTACTTGTGGTTCGGACTGTCTCCAACCAGCCATAATGTTGTGAGAGTGAAATTATGTCTAAGTCCAGCTTTGGTACATTAGAAGCAACTCTGAAACTTAACCTAAGCGTTTTTCGAAGCTACTTTTTGGCTAACTTCTTATAGGAAGGTCTAGGAGCTCTGAAAATGAACGTGCGCGTCTTTCACTCTTCCCGAGGGACTTAGAAGAATTTTGTGATATTTTTTATTAAATGGTGTATAAGGGTATATATATAAATATATTTTATGCACTGTATATGAGCTGGCGATTTCTAAGTCTGTGGTTCCGAGAGGGGGTAACCAGGCTCACTAATAAAGGTCAAGCCACTTGGCTGCCAGAATGCCCTGCTTCAGCACAGACCAGAAAGGCATTGTGATAAGCGTATCCCCGGTATAGTCAGGGGTTAATGGGAGTCGTCCCCGTCCCCCCAGTATACGGCCAGAACCATGGACCCGGTACTTGTGGTTCGGACTGTCTCCAACCAGCCATAATGTTGTGAGAGTGAAATTATGTCTAAGTCCAGCTTTGGTACATTAGAAGCAACTCTGAAACTTAACCTAAGCGTTTTTCGAAGCTACTTTTTGGCTAACTTCTTATAGGAAGATCTAGGAGCTCTGAAAATGAACGTGCGCGTCTTTCACTCTTCCCGAGGGACTTAGAAGAATTTTGTGATATTTTTTATTAAATGGTGTATAAGGGTATATATATAAATATATTTTATGCACTGTATATGAGCTGGCGATTTCTAAGTCTGTGGTTCCGAGAGGGGGTAACCAGGCTCACTAATAAAGGTCAAGCCACTTGGCTGCCAGAATGCCCTGCTTCAGCACAGACCAGAAAGGCATTGTGATAAGCGTATCCCCGGAATAGTCAGGGGTTAATGGGAGTCGTCCCCGTCCCCCCAGTATACGGCCAGAACCATGGACCCGGTACTTGTGGTTCGGACTGTCTCCAACCAGCCATAATGTTGTGAGAGTGAAATTATGTCTAAGTCCAGCTTTGGTACATTAGAAGCAACTCTGAAACTTAACCTAAGCGTTTTTCGAAGCTACTTTTTGGCTAACTTCTTATAGGAAGGTCTAGGAGCTCTGAAAATGAACGTGCGCGTCTTTCACTCTTCCCGAGGGACTTAGAAGAATTTTGTGATATTTTTTATTAAATGGTGTATAAGGGTATATATATAAATATATTTTATGCACTGTATATGAGCTGGCGATTTCTAAGTCTGTGGTTCTGAGAGGGGGTAACCAGGCTCACTAATAAAGGTCAAGCCACTTGGCTGCCAGAATGCCGTGCTTCAGCACAGACCAGAAAGGCATTGTGATAAGCGTATCCCCGGTATAGTCAGGGGTTAATGGGAGTCGTCCCCGCCCCCCCAGTATACGGCCAGAACCATGGACCCGGTACTTGTGGTTCGGACTGTCTCCAACCAGCCATAATGTTGTGAGAGTGAAATTATGTCTAAGTCCAGCTTTGGTACATTAGAAGCAACTCTGAAACTTAACCTAAGCGTTTTTCGAAGCTACTTTTTGGCTAACTTCTTATAGGAAGGTCTAGGAGCTCTGAAAATGAACGTGCGCGTCTTTCACTCTTCCCGAGGGACTTAGAAGAATTTTGTGATATTTTTTATTAAATGGTGTATAAGGGTATATATATAAATATATTTTATGCACTGTATATGAGCTGGCGATTTCTAAGTCTGTGGTTCCGAGAGGGGGTAACCAGGCTCACTAATAAAGGTCAAGCCACTTGGCTGCCAGAATGCCCTGCTTCAGCACAGACCAGAAAGGCATTGTGATAAGCGTATCCCCGGTATAGTCAGGGGTTAATGGGAGTCGTCCCCGTCCCCCCAGTATACGGCCAGAACCATGGACCCGGTACTTGTGGTTCGGACTGTCTCCAACCAGCCATAATGTTGTGAGAGTGAAATTATGTCTAAGTCCAGCTTTGGTACATTAGAAGCAACTCTGAAACTTAACCTAAGCGTTTTTCGAAGCTACTTTTTGGCTAACTTCTTATAGGAAGATCTAGGAGCTCTGAAAATGAACGTGCGCGTCTTTCACTCTTCCCGAGGGACTTAGAAGAATTTTGTGATATTTTTTATTAAATTGTGTATAAGGGTATATATATAAATATATTTTATGCACTGTATATGAGCTGGCGATTTCTAAGTCTGTGGTTCCGAGAGGGGGTAACCAGGCTCACTAATAAAGGTCAAGCCACTTGGCTGCCAGAATGCCCTGCTTCAGCACAGACCAGAAAGGCATTGTGATAAGCGTATCCCCGGTATAGTCAGGGGTTAATGGGAGTCGTCCCCGTCCCCCCAGTATACGGCCAGAACCATGGACCCGGTACTTGTGGTTCGGACTGTCTCCAACCAGCCATAATGTTGTGAGAGTGAAATTATGTCTAAGTCCAGCTTTGGTACATTAGAAGCAACTCTGAAACTTAACCTAAGCGTTTTTCGAAGCTACTTTTTGGCTAACTTCTTATAGGAAGGTCTAGGAGCTCTGAAAATGAACGTGCGCGTCTTTCACTCTTCCCGAGGGACTTAGAAGAATTTTGTGATATTTTTTATTAAATGGTGTATAAGGGTATATATATAAATATATTTTATGCACTGTATATGAGCTGGCGATTTCTAAGTCTGTGGTTCCGAGAGGGGGTAACCAGGCTCACTAATAAAGGTCAAGCCACTTGGCTGCCAGAATGCCCTGCTTCAGCACAGACCAGAAAGGCATTGTGATAAGCGTATCCCCGGTATAGTCAGGGGTTAATGGGAGTCGTCCCCGTCCCCCCAGTATACGGCCAGAACCATGGACCCGGTACTTGTGGTTCGGACTGTCTCCAACCAGCCATAATGTTGTGAGAGTGAAATTATGTCTAAGTCCAGCTTTGGTACATTAGAAGCAACTCTGAAACTTAACCTAAGCGTTTTTCGAAGCTACTTTTTGGCTAACTTCTTATAGGAAGGTCTAGGAGCTCTGAAAATGAACGTGCGCGTCTTTCACTCTTCCCGAGGGACTTAGAAGAATTTTGTGATATTTTTTATTAAATGGTGTAGAAGGGTATATATATAAATATATTTTATGCACTGTATATGAGCTGGCGATTTCTAAGTCTGTGGTTCCGAGAGGGGGTAACCAGGCTCACTAATAAAGGTCAAGCCACTTGGCTGCCAGAATGCCCTGCTTCAGCACAGACCAGAAAGGCATTGTGATAAGCGTATCCCCGGTATAGTCAGGGGTTAATGGGAGTCGTCCCCGCCCCCCCAGTATACGGCCAGAACCATGGACCCGGTACTTGTGGTTCGGACTGTCTCCAACCAGCCATAATGTTGTGAGAGTGAAATTATGTCTAAGTCCAGCTTTGGTACATTAGAAGCAACTCTGAAACTTAACCTAAGCGTTTTTCGAAGCTACTTTTTGGCTAACTTCTTATAGGAAGGTCTAGGAGCTCTGAAAATGAACGTGCGCGTCTTTCACTCTTCCCGAGGGACTTAGAAGAATTTTGTGATATTTTTTATTAAATGGTGTATAAGGGTATATATATATAAATATATTTTATGCACTGTATATGAGCTGGCGATTTCTAAGTCTGTGGTTCCGAGAGGGGGTAACCAGGCTCACTAATAAAGGTCAAGCCACTTGGCTGCCAGAATGCCCTGCTTCAGCACAGACCAGAAAGGCATTGTGATAAGCGTATCCCCGGTATAGTCAGGGGTTAATGGGAGTCGTCCCCGTCCCCCCAGTATACGGCCAGAACCATGGACCCGGTACTTGTGGTTCGGACTGTCTCCAACCAGCCATAATGTTGTGAGAGTGAAATTATGTCTAAGTCCAGCTTTGGTACATTAGAAGCAACTCTGAAACTTAACCTAAGCGTTTTTCGAAGCTACTTTTTGGCTAACTTCTTATAGGAAGGTCTAGGAGCTCTGAAAATGAACGTGCGCGTCTTTCACTCTTCCCGAGGGACTTAGAAGAATTTTGTGATATTTTTTATTAAATGGTGTAGAAGGGTATATATATAAATATATTTTTTGCACTGTATATGAGCTGGCGATTTCTAAGTCTGTGGTTCCGAGAGGGGGTAACCAGGCTCACTAATAAAGGTCAAGCCACTTGGCTGCCAGAATGCCCTGCTTCAGCACAGACCAGAAAGGCATTGTGATAAGCGTATCCCCGGTATAGTCAGGGGTTAATGGGAGTCGTCCCCGCCCCCCCAGTATACGGCCAGAACCATGGACCCGGTACTTGTGGTTCGGACTGTCTCCAACCAGCCATAATGTTGTGAGAGTGAAATTATGTCTAAGTCCAGCTTTGGTACATTAGAAGCAACTCTGAAACTTAACCTAAGCGTTTTTCGAAGCTACTTTTTGGCTAACTTCTTATAGGAAGGTCTAGGAGCTCTGAAAATGAACGTGCGCGTCTTTCACTCTTCCCGAGGGACTTAGAAGAATTTTGTGATATTTTTTATTAAATGGTGTATAAGGGTATATATATATAAATATATTTTATGCACTGTATATGAGCTGGCGATTTCTAAGTCTGTGGTTCCGAGAGGGGGTAACCAGGCTCACTAATAAAGGTCAAGCCACTTGGCTGCCAGAATGCCCTGCTTCAGCACAGACCAGAAAGGCATTGTGATAAGCGTATCCCCGGTATAGTCAGGGGTTAATGGGAGTCGTCCCCGTCCCCCCAGTATACGGCCAGAACCATGGACCCGGTACTTGTGGTTCGGACTGTCTCCAACCAGCCATAATGTTGTGAGAGTGAAATTATGTCTAAGTCCAAATTATGTCTAAGTTATGTCTAACGCGCACGTTCATTTTCAGAGCTCCTAGACCTTCCTATAAGAAGTTAGCCAAAAAGTAGCTTCGAAAAACGCTTAGGTTAAGTTTCAGAGTTGCTTCTAATGTACCAAAGCTGGACTTAGACATAATTTCACTCTCACAACATTATGGCTGGTTGGAGACAGTCCGAACCACAAGTACCGGGTCCATGGTTCTGGCCGTATACTGGGGGGACGGGGACGACTCCCATTAACCCCTGACTATACCGGGGATACGCTTATCACAATGCCTTTCTGGTCTGTGCTGAAGCAGGGCATTCTGGCAGCCAAGTGGCTTGACCTTTATTAGTGAGCCTGGTTACCCCCTCTCGGAACCACAGACTTAGAAATCGCCAGCTCATATACAGTGCATAAAATATATTTATATATATACCCTTATACACCATTTAATAAAAAATATCACAAAATTCTTCTAAGTCCCTCGGGAAGAGTGAAAGACTCGCACGTTCATTTTCAGAGCTCCTAGATCTTCCTATAAGAAGTTAGCCAAAAAGTAGCTTCGAAAAACGCTTAGGTTAAGTTTCAGAGTTGCTTCTAATGTACCAAAGCTGGACTTAGACATAATTTCACTCTCACAACATTATGGCTGGTTGGAGACAGTCCGAACCACAAGTACCGGGTCCATGGTTCTGGCCGTATACTGGGGGGACGGGGACGACTCCCATTAACCCCTGACTATACCGGGGATACGCTTATCACAATGCCTTTCTGGTCTGTGCTGAAGCAGGGCATTCTGGCAGCCAAGTGGCTTGACCTTTATTAGTGAGCCTGGTTACCCCCTCTCGGAACCACAGACTTAGAAATCGCCAGCTCATATACAGTGCATAAAATATATTTATATATATACCCTTATACACCATTTAATAAAAAATATCACAAAATTCTTCTAAGTCCCTCGGGAAGAGTGAAAGACGCGCACGTTCATTTTCAGAGCTCCTAGACCTTCCTATAAGAAGTTAGCCAAAAAGTAGCTTCGAAAAACGCTTAGGTTAAGTTTCAGAGTTGCTTCTAATGTACCAAAGCTGGACTTAGACATAATTTCACTCTCACAACATTATGGCTGGTTGGAGACAGTCCGAACCACAAGTACCGGGTCCATGGTTCTGGCCGTATACTGGGGGGGCGGGGACGAATCCCATTAACCCCTGACTATACCGGGGATACGCTTATCACAATGCTTTTCTGGTCTGTGCTGAAGCACGGCATTCTGGCAGCCAAGTGGCTTGACCTTTATTAGTGAGTCTGGTTACCCCCTCTCAGAACCACAGACTTAGAAATCGCCAGCTCATATACAGTGCATAAAATATATTTATATATATACCCTTATACACCATTTAATAAAAAATATCACAAAATTCTTCTAAGTCCCTCGGGAAGAGTGAAAGACGCGCACGTTCATTTTCAGAGCTCCTAGACCTTCCTATAAGAAGTTAGCCAAAAAGTAGCTTCGAAAAACGCTTAGGTTAAGTTTCAGAGTTGCTTCTAATGTACCAAAGCTGGACTTAGACATAATTTCACTCTCACAACATTATGGCTGGTTGGAGACAGTCCGAACCACAAGTACCGGGTCCATGGTTCTGGCCGTATACTGGGGGGGACGGGGACGACTCCCATTAACCCCTGACTATTCCGGGGATACGCTTATCACAATGCCTTTCTGGTCTGTGCTGAAGCAGGGCATTCTGGCAGCCAAGTGGCTTGACATTTATTAGTGAGCCTGGTTACCCCCTCTCGGAACCACAGACTTAGAAATCGCCAGCTCATATACAGTGCATAAAATATATTTATATATATACCCTTATACACCATTTAATAAAAAATATCACAAAATTCTTCTAAGTCCCTCGGGAAGAGTGAAAGACGCGCACGTTCATTTTCAGAGCTCCTAGACCTTCCTATAAGAAGTTAGCCAAAAAGTAGCTTCGAAAAACGCTTAGGTTAAGTTTCAGAGTTGCTTCTAATGTACCAAAGCTGGACTTAGACATAATTTCACTCTCACAACATTATGGCTGGTTGGAGACAGTCCGAACCACAAGTACCGGGTCCATGGTTCTGGCCGTATACTGGGGGGACGGGGACGACTCCAATTAACCCCTGACTATACCGGGGATACGCTTATCACAATGCCTTTCTGGTCTGTGCTGAAGCAGGGCATTCTGGCAGCCAAGTGGCTTGACCTTTATTAGTGAGCCTGGTTACCCCCTCTCGGAACCACAGACTTAGAAATCGCCAGCTCATATACAGTGCATAAAATATATTTATATATATACCCTTCTACACCATTTAATAAAAAATATCACAAAATTCTTCTAAGTCCCTCGGGAAGAGTGAAAGACGCGCACGTTCATTTTCAGAGCTCCTAGACCTTCCTATAAGAAGTTAGCCAAAAAGTAGCTTCGAAAAACGCTTAGGTTAAGTTTCAGAGTTGCTTCTAATGTACCAAAGCTGGACTTAGACATAATTTCACTCTCACAACATTATGGCTGGTTGGAGACAGTCCGAACCACAAGTACCGGGTCCATGGTTCTGGCCGTATACTGGGGGGACGGGGACGACTCCCATTAACCCCTGACTATTCCGGGGATACGCTTATCACAATGCCTTTCTGGTCTGTGCTGAAGCAGGGCATTCTGGCAGCCAAGTGGCTTGACCTTTATTAGTGAGCCTGGTTACCCCCTCTCGGAACCACAGACTTAGAAATCGCCAGCTCATATACAGTGCATAAAATATATTTATATATATACCCTTATACACCATTTAATAAAAAATATCACAAAATTCTTCTAAGTCCCTCGGGAAGAGTGAAAGACGCGCACGTTCATTTTCAGAGCTCCTAGACCTTCCTATAAGAAGTTAGCCAAAAAGTAGCTTCGAAAAACGCTTAGGTTAAGTTTCAGAGTTGCTTCTAATGTACCAAAGCTGGACTTAGACATAATTTCACTCTCACAACATTATGGCTGGTTGGAGACAGTCCGAACCACAATTACCGGGTCCATGGTTCTGGCCGTATACTGGGGGGACGGGGACGACTCCCATTAACCCCTGACTATACCGGGGATACGCTTATCACAATGCCTTTCTGGTCTGTGCTGAAGCAGGGCATTCTGGCAGCCAAGTGGCTTGACCTTTATTAGTGAGCCTGGTTACCCCCTCTCGGAACCACAGACTTAGAAATCGCCAGCTCATATACAGTGCATAAAATATATTTATATATATACCCTTATACACCATTTAATAAAAAATATCACAAAATTCTTCTAAGTCCCTCGGGAAGAGTGAAAGACGCGCACGTTCATTTTCAGAGCTCCTAGACCTTCCTATAAGAAGTTAGCCAAAAAGTAGCTTCGAAAAACGCTTAGGTTAAGTTTCAGAGTTGCTTCTAATGTACCAAAGCTGGACTTAGACATAATTTCACTCTCACAACATTATGGCTGGTTGGAGACAGTCCGAACCACAAGTACCGGGTCCATGGTTCTGGCCGTATACTGGGGGGACGGGGACGACTCCCATTAACCCCTGACTATTCCGGGGATACGCTTATCACAATGCCTTTCTGGTCTGTGCTGAAGCAGGGCATTCTGGCAGCCAAGTGGCTTGACCTTTATTAGTGAGTCTGGTTACCCCCTCTCAGAACCACAGACTTAGAAATCGCCAGCTCATATACAGTGCATAAAATATATTTATATATATACCCTTATACACCATTTAATAAAAAATATCACAAAATTCTTCTAAGTCCCTCGGGAAGAGTGAAAGACGCGCACGTTCATTTTCAGAGCTCCTAGACCTTCCTATAAGAAGTTAGCCAAAAAGTAGCTTCGAAAAACGCTTAGGTTAAGTTTCAGAGTTGCTTCTAATGTACCAAAGCTGGACTTAGACATAATTTCACTCTCACAACATTATGGCTGGTTGGAGACAGTCCGAACCACAAGTACCGGGTCCATGGTTCTGGCCGTATACTGGGGGGGACGGGGACGACTCCCATTAACCCCTGACTATTCCGGGGATACGCTTATCACAATGCCTTTCTGGTCTGTGCTGAAGCAGGGCATTCTGGCAGCCAAGTGGCTTGACATTTATTAGTGAGCCTGGTTACCCCCTCTCGGAACCACAGACTTAGAAATCGCCAGCTCATATACAGTGCATAAAATATATTTATATATATACCCTTATACACCATTTAATAAAAAATATCACAAAATTCTTCTAAGTCCCTCGGGAAGAGTGAAAGACGCGCACGTTCATTTTCAGAGCTCCTAGACCTTCCTATAAGAAGTTAGCCAAAAAGTAGCTTCGAAAAACGCTTAGGTTAAGTTTCAGAGTTGCTTCTAATGTACCAAAGCTGGACTTAGACATAATTTCACTCTCACAACATTATGGCTGGTTGGAGACAGTCCGAACCACAAGTACCGGGTCCATGGTTCTGGCCGTATACTGGGGGGACGGGGACGACTCCCATTAACCCCTGACTATACCGGGGATACGCTTATCACAATGCCTTTCTGGTCTGTGCTGAAGCAGGGCATTCTGGCAGCCAAGTGGCTTGACCTTTATTAGTGAGCCTGGTTACCCCCTCTCGGAACCACAGACTTAGAAATCGCCAGCTCATATACAGTGCATAAAATATATTTATATATATACCCTTATACACCATTTAATAAAAAATATCACAAAATTCTTCTAAGTCCCTCGGGAAGAGTGAAAGACTCGCACGTTCATTTTCAGAGCTCCTAGATCTTCCTATAAGAAGTTAGCCAAAAAGTAGCTTCGAAAAACGCTTAGGTTAAGTTTCAGAGTTGCTTCTAATGTACCAAAGCTGGACTTAGACATAATTTCACTCTCACAACATTATGGCTGGTTGGAGACAGTCCGAACCACAAGTACCGGGTCCATGGTTCTGGCCGTATACTGGGGGGACGGGGACGACTCCCATTAACCCCTGACTATACCGGGGATACGCTTATCACAATGCCTTTCTGGTCTGTGCTGAAGCAGGGCATTCTGGCAGCCAAGTGGCTTGACCTTTATTAGTGAGCCTGGTTACCCCCTCTCGGAACCACAGACTTAGAAATCGCCAGCTCATATACAGTGCATAAAATATATTTATATATATACCCTTATACACCATTTAATAAAAAATATCACAAAATTCTTCTAAGTCCCTCGGGAAGAGTGAAAGACGCGCACGTTCATTTTCAGAGCTCCTAGACCTTCCTATAAGAAGTTAGCCAAAAAGTAGCTTCGAAAAACGCTTAGGTTAAGTTTCAGAGTTGCTTCTAATGTACCAAAGCTGGACTTAGACATAATTTCACTCTCACAACATTATGGCTGGTTGGAGACAGTCCGAACCACAAGTACCGGGTCCATGGTTCTGGCCGTATACTGGGGGGGCGGGGACGAATCCCATTAACCCCTGACTATACCGGGGATACGCTTATCACAATGCTTTTCTGGTCTGTGCTGAAGCACGGCATTCTGGCAGCCAAGTGGCTTGACCTTTATTAGTGAGTCTGGTTACCCCCTCTCAGAACCACAGACTTAGAAATCGCCAGCTCATATACAGTGCATAAAATATATTTATATATATACCCTTATACACCATTTAATAAAAAATATCACAAAATTCTTCTAAGTCCCTCGGGAAGAGTGAAAGACGCGCACGTTCATTTTCAGAGCTCCTAGACCTTCCTATAAGAAGTTAGCCAAAAAGTAGCTTCGAAAAACGCTTAGGTTAAGTTTCAGAGTTGCTTCTAATGTACCAAAGCTGGACTTAGACATAATTTCACTCTCACAACATTATGGCTGGTTGGAGACAGTCCGAACCACAAGTACCGGGTCCATGGTTCTGGCCGTATACTGGGGGGGACGGGGACGACTCCCATTAACCCCTGACTATTCCGGGGATACGCTTATCACAATGCCTTTCTGGTCTGTGCTGAAGCAGGGCATTCTGGCAGCCAAGTGGCTTGACATTTATTAGTGAGCCTGGTTACCCCCTCTCGGAACCACAGACTTAGAAATCGCCAGCTCATATACAGTGCATAAAATATATTTATATATATACCCTTATACACCATTTAATAAAAAATATCACAAAATTCTTCTAAGTCCCTCGGGAAGAGTGAAAGACGCGCACGTTCATTTTCAGAGCTCCTAGACCTTCCTATAAGAAGTTAGCCAAAAAGTAGCTTCGAAAAACGCTTAGGTTAAGTTTCAGAGTTGCTTCTAATGTACCAAAGCTGGACTTAGACATAATTTCACTCTCACAACATTATGGCTGGTTGGAGACAGTCCGAACCACAAGTACCGGGTCCATGGTTCTGGCCGTATACTGGGGGGACGGGGACGACTCCCATTAACCCCTGACTATACCGGGGATACGCTTATCACAATGCCTTTCTGGTCTGTGCTGAAGCAGGGCATTCTGGCAGCCAAGTGGCTTGACCTTTATTAGTGAGCCTGGTTACCCCCTCTCGGAACCACAGACTTAGAAATCGCCAGCTCATATACAGTGCATAAAATATATTTATATATATACCCTTATACACCATTTAATAAAAAATATCACAAAATTCTTCTAAGTCCCTCGGGAAGAGTGAAAGACTCGCACGTTCATTTTCAGAGCTCCTAGATCTTCCTATAAGAAGTTAGCCAAAAAGTAGCTTCGAAAAACGCTTAGGTTAAGTTTCAGAGTTGCTTCTAATGTACCAAAGCTGGACTTAGACATAATTTCACTCTCACAACATTATGGCTGGTTGGAGACAGTCCGAACCACAAGTACCGGGTCCATGGTTCTGGCCGTATACTGGGGGGACGGGGACGACTCCCATTAACCCCTGACTATACCGGGGATACGCTTATCACAATGCCTTTCTGGTCTGTGCTGAAGCAGGGCATTCTGGCAGCCAAGTGGCTTGACCTTTATTAGTGAGCCTGGTTACCCCCTCTCGGAACCACAGACTTAGAAATCGCCAGCTCATATACAGTGCATAAAATATATTTATATATATACCCTTATACACCATTTAATAAAAAATATCACAAAATTCTTCTAAGTCCCTCGGGAAGAGTGAAAGACGCGCACGTTCATTTTCAGAGCTCCTAGACCTTCCTATAAGAAGTTAGCCAAAAAGTAGCTTCGAAAAACGCTTAGGTTAAGTTTCAGAGTTGCTTCTAATGTACCAAAGCTGGACTTAGACATAATTTCACTCTCACAACATTATGGCTGGTTGGAGACAGTCCGAACCACAAGTACCGGGTCCATGGTTCTGGCCGTATACTGGGGGGGCGGGGACGAATCCCATTAACCCCTGACTATACCGGGGATACGCTTATCACAATGCTTTTCTGGTCTGTGCTGAAGCACGGCATTCTGGCAGCCAAGTGGCTTGACCTTTATTAGTGAGTCTGGTTACCCCCTCTCAGAACCACAGACTTAGAAATCGCCAGCTCATATACAGTGCATAAAATATATTTATATATATACCCTTATACACCATTTAATAAAAAATATCACAAAATTCTTCTAAGTCCCTCGGGAAGAGTGAAAGACGCGCACGTTCATTTTCAGAGCTCCTAGACCTTCCTATAAGAAGTTAGCCAAAAAGTAGCTTCGAAAAACGCTTAGGTTAAGTTTCAGAGTTGCTTCTAATGTACCAAAGCTGGACTTAGACATAATTTCACTCTCACAACATTATGGCTGGTTGGAGACAGTCCGAACCACAAGTACCGGGTCCATGGTTCTGGCCGTATACTGGGGGGGACGGGGACGACTCCCATTAACCCCTGACTATTCCGGGGATACGCTTATCACAATGCCTTTCTGGTCTGTGCTGAAGCAGGGCATTCTGGCAGCCAAGTGGCTTGACATTTATTAGTGAGCCTGGTTACCCCCTCTCGGAACCACAGACTTAGAAATCGCCAGCTCATATACAGTGCATAAAATATATTTATATATATACCCTTATACACCATTTAATAAAAAATATCACAAAATTCTTCTAAGTCCCTCGGGAAGAGTGAAAGACGCGCACGTTCATTTTCAGAGCTCCTAGACCTTCCTATAAGAAGTTAGCCAAAAAGTAGCTTCGAAAAACGCTTAGGTTAAGTTTCAGAGTTGCTTCTAATGTACCAAAGCTGGACTTAGACATAATTTCACTCTCACAACATTATGGCTGGTTGGAGACAGTCCGAACCACAAGTACCGGGTCCATGGTTCTGGCCGTATACTGGGGGGACGGGGACGACTCCAATTAACCCCTGACTATACCGGGGATACGCTTATCACAATGCCTTTCTGGTCTGTGCTGAAGCAGGGCATTCTGGCAGCCAAGTGGCTTGACCTTTATTAGTGAGCCTGGTTACCCCCTCTCGGAACCACAGACTTAGAAATCGCCAGCTCATATACAGTGCATAAAATATATTTATATATATACCCTTCTACACCATTTAATAAAAAATATCACAAAATTCTTCTAAGTCCCTCGGGAAGAGTGAAAGACGCGCACGTTCATTTTCAGAGCTCCTAGACCTTCCTATAAGAAGTTAGCCAAAAAGTAGCTTCGAAAAACGCTTAGGTTAAGTTTCAGAGTTGCTTCTAATGTACCAAAGCTGGACTTAGACATAATTTCACTCTCACAACATTATGGCTGGTTGGAGACAGTCCGAACCACAAGTACCGGGTCCATGGTTCTGGCCGTATACTGGGGGGACGGGGACGACTCCCATTAACCCCTGACTATTCCGGGGATACGCTTATCACAATGCCTTTCTGGTCTGTGCTGAAGCAGGGCATTCTGGCAGCCAAGTGGCTTGACCTTTATTAGTGAGCCTGGTTACCCCCTCTCGGAACCACAGACTTAGAAATCGCCAGCTCATATACAGTGCATAAAATATATTTATATATATACCCTTATACACCATTTAATAAAAAATATCACAAAATTCTTCTAAGTCCCTCGGGAAGAGTGAAAGACGCGCACGTTCATTTTCAGAGCTCCTAGACCTTCCTATAAGAAGTTAGCCAAAAAGTAGCTTCGAAAAACGCTTAGGTTAAGTTTCAGAGTTGCTTCTAATGTACCAAAGCTGGACTTAGACATAATTTCACTCTCACAACATTATGGCTGGTTGGAGACAGTCCGAACCACAATTACCGGGTCCATGGTTCTGGCCGTATACTGGGGGGACGGGGACGACTCCCATTAACCCCTGACTATACCGGGGATACGCTTATCACAATGCCTTTCTGGTCTGTGCTGAAGCAGGGCATTCTGGCAGCCAAGTGGCTTGACCTTTATTAGTGAGCCTGGTTACCCCCTCTCGGAACCACAGACTTAGAAATCGCCAGCTCATATACAGTGCATAAAATATATTTATATATATACCCTTATACACCATTTAATAAAAAATATCACAAAATTCTTCTAAGTCCCTCGGGAAGAGTGAAAGACGCGCACGTTCATTTTCAGAGCTCCTAGACCTTCCTATAAGAAGTTAGCCAAAAAGTAGCTTCGAAAAACGCTTAGGTTAAGTTTCAGAGTTGCTTCTAATGTACCAAAGCTGGACTTAGACATAATTTCACTCTCACAACATTATGGCTGGTTGGAGACAGTCCGAACCACAAGTACCGGGTCCATGGTTCTGGCCGTATACTGGGGGGACGGGGACGACTCCCATTAACCCCTGACTATTCCGGGGATACGCTTATCACAATGCCTTTCTGGTCTGTGCTGAAGCAGGGCATTCTGGCAGCCAAGTGGCTTGACCTTTATTAGTGAGTCTGGTTACCCCCTCTCAGAACCACAGACTTAGAAATCGCCAGCTCATATACAGTGCATAAAATATATTTATATATATACCCTTATACACCATTTAATAAAAAATATCACAAAATTCTTCTAAGTCCCTCGGGAAGAGTGAAAGACGCGCACGTTCATTTTCAGAGCTCCTAGACCTTCCTATAAGAAGTTAGCCAAAAAGTAGCTTCGAAAAACGCTTAGGTTAAGTTTCAGAGTTGCTTCTAATGTACCAAAGCTGGACTTAGACATAATTTCACTCTCACAACATTATGGCTGGTTGGAGACAGTCCGAACCACAAGTACCGGGTCCATGGTTCTGGCCGTATACTGGGGGGGACGGGGACGACTCCCATTAACCCCTGACTATTCCGGGGATACGCTTATCACAATGCCTTTCTGGTCTGTGCTGAAGCAGGGCATTCTGGCAGCCAAGTGGCTTGACATTTATTAGTGAGCCTGGTTACCCCCTCTCGGAACCACAGACTTAGAAATCGCCAGCTCATATACAGTGCATAAAATATATTTATATATATACCCTTATACACCATTTAATAAAAAATATCACAAAATTCTTCTAAGTCCCTCGGGAAGAGTGAAAGACGCGCACGTTCATTTTCAGAGCTCCTAGACCTTCCTATAAGAAGTTAGCCAAAAAGTAGCTTCGAAAAACGCTTAGGTTAAGTTTCAGAGTTGCTTCTAATGTACCAAAGCTGGACTTAGACATAATTTCACTCTCACAACATTATGGCTGGTTGGAGACAGTCCGAACCACAAGTACCGGGTCCATGGTTCTGGCCGTATACTGGGGGGACGGGGACGACTCCCATTAACCCCTGACTATACCGGGGATACGCTTATCACAATGCCTTTCTGGTCTGTGCTGAAGCAGGGCATTCTGGCAGCCAAGTGGCTTGACCTTTATTAGTGAGCCTGGTTACCCCCTCTCGGAACCACAGACTTAGAAATCGCCAGCTCATATACAGTGCATAAAATATATTTATATATATACCCTTCTACACCATTTAATAAAAAATATCACAAAATTCTTCTAAGTCCCTCGGGAAGAGTGAAAGACGCGCACGTTCATTTTCAGAGCTCCTAGACCTTCCTATAAGAAGTTAGCCAAAAAGTAGCTTCGAAAAACGCTTAGGTTAAGTTTCAGAGTTGCTTCTAATGTACCAAAGCTGGACTTAGACATAATTTCACTCTCACAACATTATGGCTGGTTGGAGACAGTCCGAACCACAAGTACCGGGTCCATGGTTCTGGCCGTATACTGGGGGGACGGGGACGACTCCCATTAACCCCTGACTATTCCGGGGATACGCTTATCACAATGCCTTTCTGGTCTGTGCTGAAGCAGGGCATTCTGGCAGCCAAGTGGCTTGACCTTTATTAGTGAGCCTGGTTACCCCCTCTCGGAACCACAGACTTAGAAATCGCCAGCTCATATACAGTGCATAAAATATATTTATATATATACCCTTATACACCATTTAATAAAAAATATCACAAAATTCTTCTAAGTCCCTCGGGAAGAGTGAAAGACGCGCACGTTCATTTTCAGAGCTCCTAGACCTTCCTATAAGAAGTTAGCCAAAAAGTAGCTTCGAAAAACGCTTAGGTTAAGTTTCAGAGTTGCTTCTAATGTACCAAAGCTGGACTTAGACATAATTTCACTCTCACAACATTATGGCTGGTTGGAGACAGTCCGAACCACAATTACCGGGTCCATGGTTCTGGCCGTATACTGGGGGGACGGGGACGACTCCCATTAACCCCTGACTATACCGGGGATACGCTTATCACAATGCCTTTCTGGTCTGTGCTGAAGCAGGGCATTCTGGCAGCCAAGTGGCTTGACCTTTATTAGTGAGCCTGGTTACCCCCTCTCGGAACCACAGACTTAGAAATCGCCAGCTCATATACAGTGCATAAAATATATTTATATATATACCCTTATACACCATTTAATAAAAAATATCACAAAATTCTTCTAAGTCCCTCGGGAAGAGTGAAAGACGCGCACGTTCATTTTCAGAGCTCCTAGACCTTCCTATAAGAAGTTAGCCAAAAAGTAGCTTCGAAAAACGCTTAGGTTAAGTTTCAGAGTTGCTTCTAATGTAGCAAAGCTGGACTTAGACATAATTTCACTCTCACAACATTATGGCTGGTTGGAGACAGTCCGAACCACAAGTACCGGGTCCATGGTTCTGGCCGTATACTGGGGGGGACGGGGACGACTCCCATTAACCCCTGACTATTCCGGGGATACGCTTATCACAATGCCTTTCTGGTCTGTGCTGAAGCAGGGCATTCTGGCAGCCAAGTGGCTTGACATTTATTAGTGAGCCTGGTTACCCCCTCTCGGAACCACAGACTTAGAAATCGCCAGCTCATATACAGTGCATAAAATATATTTATATATATACCCTTATACACCATTTAATAAAAAATATCACAAAATTCTTCTAAGTCCCTCGGGAAGAGTGAAAGACGCGCACGTTCATTTTCAGAGCTCCTAGACCTTCCTATAAGAAGTTAGCCAAAAAGTAGCTTCGAAAAACGCTTAGGTTAAGTTTCAGAGTTGCTTCTAATGTACCAAAGCTGGACTTAGACATAATTTCACTCTCACAACATTATGGCTGGTTGGAGACAGTCCGAACCACAAGTACCGGGTCCATGGTTCTGGCCGTATACTGGGGGGACGGGGACGACTCCCATTAACCCCTGACTATACCGGGGATACGCTTATCACAATGCCTTTCTGGTCTGTGCTGAAGCAGGGCATTCTGGCAGCCAAGTGGCTTGACCTTTATTAGTGAGCCTGGTTACCCCCTCTCGGAACCACAGACTTAGAAATCGCCAGCTCATATACAGTGCATAAAATATATTTATATATATACCCTTCTACACCATTTAATAAAAAATATCACAAAATTCTTCTAAGTCCCTCGGGAAGAGTGAAAGACGCGCACGTTCATTTTCAGAGCTCCTAGACCTTCCTATAAGAAGTTAGCCAAAAAGTAGCTTCGAAAAACGCTTAGGTTAAGTTTCAGAGTTGCTTCTAATGTACCAAAGCTGGACTTAGACATAATTTCACTCTCACAACATTATGGCTGGTTGGAGACAGTCCGAACCACAAGTACCGGGTCCATGGTTCTGGCCGTATACTGGGGGGACGGGGACGACTCCCATTAACCCCTGACTATTCCGGGGATACGCTTATCACAATGCCTTTCTGGTCTGTGCTGAAGCAGGGCATTCTGGCAGCCAAGTGGCTTGACCTTTATTAGTGAGCCTGGTTACCCCCTCTCGGAACCACAGACTTAGAAATCGCCAGCTCATATACAGTGCATAAAATATATTTATATATATACCCTTATACACCATTTAATAAAAAATATCACAAAATTCTTCTAAGTCCCTCGGGAAGAGTGAAAGACGCGCACGTTCATTTTCAGAGCTCCTAGACCTTCCTATAAGAAGTTAGCCAAAAAGTAGCTTCGAAAAACGCTTAGGTTACGTTTCAGAGTTGCTTCTAATGTACCAAAGCTGGACTTAGACATAATTTCACTCTCACAACATTATGGCTGGTTGGAGACAGTCCGAACCACAAGTACCGGGTCCATGGTTCTGGCCGTATACTGGGGGGACGGGGACGACTCCAATTAACCCCTGACTATACCGGGGATACGCTTATCACAATGCCTTTCTGGTCTGTGCTGAAGCAGGGCATTCTGGCAGCCAAGTGGCTTGACCTTTATTAGTGAGCCTGGTTACCCCCTCTCGGAACCACAGACTTAGAAATCGCCAGCTCATATACAGTGCATAAAATATATTTATATATATACCCTTCTACACCATTTAATAAAAAATATCACAAAATTCTTCTAAGTCCCTCGGGAAGAGTGAAAGACGCGCACGTTCATTTTCAGAGCTCCTAGACCTTCCTATAAGAAGTTAGCCAAAAAGTAGCTTCGAAAAACGCTTAGGTTAAGTTTCAGAGTTGCTTCTAATGTACCAAAGCTGGACTTAGACATAATTTCACTCTCACAACATTATGGCTGGTTGGAGACAGTCCGAACCACAAGTACCGGGTCCATGGTTCTGGCCGTATACTGGGGGGACGGGGACGACTCCCATTAACCCCTGACTATTCCGGGGATACGCTTATCACAATGCCTTTCTGGTCTGTGCTGAAGCAGGGCATTCTGGCAGCCAAGTGGCTTGACCTTTATTAGTGAGCCTGGTTACCCCCTCTCGGAACCACAGACTTAGAAATCGCCAGCTCATATACAGTGCATAAAATATATTTATATATATACCCTTATACACCATTTAATAAAAAATATCACAAAATTCTTCTAAGTCCCTCGGGAAGAGTGAAAGACGCGCACGTTCATTTTCAGAGCTCCTAGACCTTCCTATAAGAAGTTAGCCAAAAAGTAGCTTCGAAAAACGCTTAGGTTAAGTTTCAGAGTTGCTTCTAATGTACCAAAGCTGGACTTAGACATAATTTCACTCTCACAACATTATGGCTGGTTGGAGACAGTCCGAACCACAATTACCGGGTCCATGGTTCTGGCCGTATACTGGGGGGACGGGGACGACTCCCATTAACCCCTGACTATACCGGGGATACGCTTATCACAATGCCTTTCTGGTCTGTGCTGAAGCAGGGCATTCTGGCAGCCAAGTGGCTTGACCTTTATTAGTGAGCCTGGTTACCCCCTCTCGGAACCACAGACTTAGAAATCGCCAGCTCATATACAGTGCATAAAATATATTTATATATATACCCTTATACACCATTTAATAAAAAATATCACAAAATTCTTCTAAGTCCCTCGGGAAGAGTGAAAGACGCGCACGTTCATTTTCAGAGCTCCTAGACCTTCCTATAAGAAGTTAGCCAAAAAGTAGCTTCGAAAAACGCTTAGGTTAAGTTTCAGAGTTGCTTCTAATGTACCAAAGCTGGACTTAGACATAATTTCACTCTCACAACATTATGGCTGGTTGGAGACAGTCCGAACCACAAGTACCGGGTCCATGGTTCTGGCCGTATACTGGGGGGACGGGGACGACTCCCATTAACCCCTGACTATTCCGGGGATACGCTTATCACAATGCCTTTCTGGTCTGTGCTGAAGCAGGGCATTCTGGCAGCCAAGTGGCTTGACATTTATTAGTGAGCCTGGTTACCCCCTCTCGGAACCACAGACTTAGAAATCGCCAGCTCATATACAGTGCATAAAATATATTTATATATATACCCTTATACACCATTTAATAAAAAATATCACAAAATTCTTCTAAGTCCCTCGGGAAGAGTGAAAGACGCGCACGTTCATTTTCAGAGCTCCTAGACCTTCCTATAAGAAGTTAGCCAAAAAGTAGCTTCGAAAAACGCTTAGGTTAAGTTTCAGAGTTGCTTCTAATGTACCAAAGCTGGACTTAGACATAATTTCACTCTCACAACATTATGGCTGGTTGGAGACAGTCCGAACCACAAGTACCGGGTCCATGGTTCTGGCCGTATACTGGGGGGACGGGGACGACTCCCATTAACCCCTGACTATACCGGGGATACGCTTATCACAATGCCTTTCTGGTCTGTGCTGAAGCAGGGCATTCTGGCAGCCAAGTGGCTTGACCTTTATTAGTGAGCCTGGTTACCCCCTCTCGGAACCACAGACTTAGAAATCGCCAGCTCATATACAGTGCATAAAATATATTTATATATATACCCTTCTACACCATTTAATAAAAAATATCACAAAATTCTTCTAAGTCCCTCGGGAAGAGTGAAAGACGCGCACGTTCATTTTCAGAGCTCCTAGACCTTCCTATAAGAAGTTAGCCAAAAAGTAGCTTCGAAAAACGCTTAGGTTAAGTTTCAGAGTTGCTTCTAATGTACCAAAGCTGGACTTAGACATAATTTCACTCTCACAACATTATGGCTGGTTGGAGACAGTCCGAACCACAAGTACCGGGTCCATGGTTCTGGCCGTATACTGGGGGGACGGGGACGACTCCCATTAACCCCTGACTATTCCGGGGATACGCTTATCACAATGCCTTTCTGGTCTGTGCTGAAGCAGGGCATTCTGGCAGCCAAGTGGCTTGACCTTTATTAGTGAGCCTGGTTACCCCCTCTCGGAACCACAGACTTAGAAATCGCCAGCTCATATACAGTGCATAAAATATATTTATATATATACCCTTATACACCATTTAATAAAAAATATCACAAAATTCTTCTAAGTCCCTCGGGAAGAGTGAAAGACGCGCACGTTCATTTTCAGAGCTCCTAGACCTTCCTATAAGAAGTTAGCCAAAAAGTAGCTTCGAAAAACGCTTAGGTTAAGTTTCAGAGTTGCTTCTAATGTACCAAAGCTGGACTTAGACATAATTTCACTCTCACAACATTATGGCTGGTTGGAGACAGTCCGAACCACAAGTACCGGGTCCATGGTTCTGGCCGTATACTGGGGGGACGGGGACGACTCCCATTAACCCCTGACTATACCGGGGATACGCTTATCACAATGCCTTTCTGGTCTGTGCTGAAGCAGGGCATTCTGGCAGCCAAGTGGCTTGACCTTTATTAGTGAGCCTGGTTACCCCCTCTCGGAACCACAGACTTAGAAATCGCCAGCTCATATACAGTGCATAAAATATATTTATATATATACCCTTATACACCATTTAATAAAAAATATCACAAAATTCGTCTACAGTAAGTCCCTCGGGAAGAGTGAAAGACGCGCACGTTCATTTTCAGAGCTCCTAGACCTTCCTATAAGAAGTTAGCCAAAAAGTAGCTTCGAAAAACGCTTAGGTTAAGTTTCAGAGTTGCTTCTAATGTACCAAAGCTGGACTTAGACATAATTTCACTCTCACAACATTATGGCTGGTTGGAGACAGTCCGAACCACAAGTACCGGGTCCATGGTTCTGGCCGTATACTGGGGGGGCGGGGACGACTCCCATTAACCCCTGACTATACCGGGGATACGCTTATCACAATGCCTTTCTGGTCTGTGCTGAAGCACGGCATTCTGGCAGCCAAGTGGCTTGACCTTTATTAGTGAGCCTGGTTACCCCCTCTCAGAACCACAGACTTAGAAATCGCCAGCTCATATACAGTGCATAAAATATATTTATATATATACCCTTATACACCATTTAATAAAAAATATCACAAAATTCTTCTAAGTCCCTCGGGAAGAGTGAAAGACGCGCACGTTCATTTTCAGAGCTCCTAGACCTTCCTATAAGAAGTTAGCCAAAAAGTAGCTTCGAAAAACGCTTAGGTTAAGTTTCAGAGTTGCTTCTAATGTACCAAAGCTGGACTTAGACATAATTTCACTCTCACAACATTATGGCTGGTTGGAGACAGTCCGAACCACAAGTACCGGGTCCATGGTTCTGGCCGTATACTGGGGGGACGGGGACGACTCCCATTAACCCCTGAAAAAATGCTGAAATTCGACTTATACAGTGTTTTTGCTTATTAAACTTGATGAATTCTCTCCTCTTGACTGTAGAATAGTATGTTAAGCAAAGCACAATACATTCCTATGTGTAGAAGCACAGATATACACGATTTCACAATGTGTTCCTAGAACAGCTGTGAGCAACTTTTTTACACAACGTTAACAACACATTTGAAGCTCAATATTTCATGGGCTGAAGCGGGGAAGATAGAAAACGTGTGCCCTGTAAAGGCGAAGTCTGTGGCATTAACAGGAAGGGAGAAAAAGTACTTTCTACCCATTTTTAGGTACAGCGGTAAAACGGCAAGTTTCTATGGAACTGCATCTCGGATTGTGACTGTGGTTTTCCCGGTCACACAAAAATGCTGAAATTCGACTTATACAGTGTTTTTGCTTATTAAACTTGATGAATTCTCACCTCTTGACTGTAGAATAGTGTGTAAAGCAAAGCACAATACATTCCTATGTGTAGAAGCAAAGATATACGCGATTTCACAATGTGTTCCTAGAACAGCTGTGAGCAACTTTTTTACACAACGTTAACAACACATTTGAAGCTCAATATTTCATGGGCTGAAGCGGGGAAGATAGAAAACGTGTGCCCTGTAAAGGCGAAGTCTGTGGCATTAACAGGAAGGGAGAAAAAGTACTTTCTACCCATTTTTAGGTTCAGCGGTAAAATGGCAAGTTTCTATGGAACTGCATCTCGGCTTGTGACTGTGGTTTTCCCGGTCACACAAAAATGCTGAAATTCGACTTATACAGTGTTTTTGCTTAATAAACTTGATGAATTCTCTCCTCTTGACTGTAGAATAGTGTGTAAAGCAAAGCACAATACATTCCTATGTGTAGAAGCAAAGATATACGCGATTTCACAATGTGTTCCTAGAACAGCTGTGAGCAACTTTTTTACACAACGTTAACAACACATTTGAAGCTCAATATTTCATGGGCTGAAGCGGGGAAGATAGAAAACGTGTGCCCTGTAAAGGCGAAGTCTGTGGCATTAACAGGAAGGGAGAAAAAGTACTTTCTACCCATTTTTAGGTACAGCGGTAAAACGGCAAGTTTCTATGGAACTGCATCTCGGATTGTGACTGTGGTTTTCCCGGTCACACAAAAATGCTGAAATTCGACTTATACAGTGTTTTTGCTTATTAAACTTGATGAATTCTCACCTCTTGACTGTAGAATAGTGTGTAAAGCAAAGCACAATACATTCCTATGTGTAGAAGCAAAGATATACGCGATTTCACAATGTGTTCCTAGAACAGCTGTGAGCAACTTTTTTACACAACGTTAACAACACATTTGAAGCTCAATATTTCATGGGCTGAAGCGGGGAAGATAGAAAACGTGTGCCCTGTAAAGGCGAAGTCTGTGGCATTAACAGGAAGGGAGAAAAAGTACTTTCTACCCATTTTTAGGTTCCGCGGTAAAATGGCAAGTTCCTATGGAACTGAATCTCGGCTTGTGACTGTTGTTTTCCCGGTCACACAAAAATGCTGAAATTCGACTTATACAGTGTTTTTGCTTATTAAACTTGATGAATTCTCTCCTTTTGACTGTAGAATAGTGTGTAAAGCAAAGCACAATACATTCCTATGTGTAGAAGAAAAGATATACGCGATTTCACAATGTGTTCCTAGAACAGCTGTGAGCAACTTTTTTACACAACGTTAACAACACATTTGAAGCTCAATATTTCATGGGCTGAAGCGGGGAAGATAGAAAACGTGTGCCCTGTAAAGGCGAAGTCTGTGGCATTAACAGGAAGGGAGAAAAAGTACTTTCTACCCATTTTTAGGTACAGCGGTAAAACGGCAAGTTTCAATGGAACTGCATCTCGGATTGTGACTGTGGTTTTCCCGGTCACACAAAAATGCTGAAATTCGACTTATACAGTGTTTTTGCTTATTAAACTTGATGAATTCTCACCTCTTGACTGTAGAATAGTGTGTAAAGCAAAGCACAATACATTCCTATGTGTAGAAGCAAAGATATACGCGATTTCACAATGTGTTCCTAGAACAGCTGTGAGCAACTTTTTTACACAACGTTAACAACACATTTGAAGCTCAATATTTCATGGGCTGAAGCGGGGAAGATAGAAAACGTGTGCCCTGTAAAGGCGAAGTCTGTGGCATTAACAGGAAGGGAGAAAAAGTACTTTCTACCCATTTTTAGGTTCAGCGGTAAAATGGCAAGTTTCTATGGAACTGCATCTCGGCTTGTGACTGTGGTTTTCCCGGTCACACAAAAATGCTGAAATTCGACTTATACAGTGTTTTTGCTTAATAAACTTGATGAATTCTCTCCTCTTGACTGTAGAATAGTGTGTAAAGCAAAGCACAATACATTCCTATGTGTAGAAGCAAAGATATACGCGATTTCACAATGTGTTCCTAGAACAGCTGTGAGCAACTTTTTTACACAACGTTAACAACACATTTGAAGCTCAATATTTCATGGGCTGAAGCGGGGAAGATAGAAAACGTGTGCCCTGTAAAGGCGAAGTCTGTGGCATTAACAGGAAGGGAGAAAAAGTACTTTCTACCCATTTTTAGGTACAGCGGTAAAACGGCAAGTTTCTATGGAACTGCATCTCGGATTGTGACTGTGGTTTTCCCGGTCACACAAAAATGCTGAAATTCGACTTATACAGTGTTTTTGCTTATTAAACTTGATGAATTCTCACCTCTTGACTGTAGAATAGTGTGTAAAGCAAAGCACAATACATTCCTATGTGTAGAAGCAAAGATATACGCGATTTCACAATGTGTTCCTAGAACAGCTGTGAGCAACTTTTTTACACAACGTTAACAACACATTTGAAGCTCAATATTTCATGGGCTGAAGCGGGGAAGATAGAAAACGTGTGCCCTGTAAAGGCGAAGTCTGTGGCATTAACAGGAAGGGAGAAAAAGTACTTTCTACCCATTTTTAGGTTCCGCGGTAAAATGGCAAGTTCCTATGGAACTGAATCTCGGCTTGTGACTGTTGTTTTCCCGGTCACACAAAAATGCTGAAATTCGACTTATACAGTGTTTTTGCTTATTAAACTTGATGAATTCTCTCCTTTTGACTGTAGAATAGTGTGTAAAGCAAAGCACAATACATTCCTATGTGTAGAAGAAAAGATATACGCGATTTCACAATGTGTTCCTAGAACAGCTGTGAGCAACTTTTTTACACAACGTTAACAACACATTTGAAGCTCAATATTTCATGGGCTGAAGCGGGGAAGATAGAAAACGCGTGCCCTGTAAAGGCGAAGTCTGTGGCATTAACAGGAAGGGAGAAAAAGTACTTTCTACCCATTTTTAGGTTCAGCGGTAAAATGGCAAGTTTCTATGGAACTGCATCTCGACTTGTGACTGTGGTTTTCCCGGCCACACAAAAATGCTGAAATTCGACTTATACAGTGTTTTTGCTTATTAAACTTGATGAATTCTCTCCTCTTGACTGTAGAATAGTATGTTAAGCAAAGCACAATACATTCCTATGTGTAGAAGCAAAGATATACGCGATTTCACAATGTGTTCCTAGAACAGCTGTGAGCAACTTTTTTTACACAACGTTAACAACACATTTGAAGCTCAATATTTCATGGGCTGAAGCGGGGAAGATAGAAAACGTGTGCCCTGTAAAGGCGAAGTCTGTGGCATTAACAGGAAGGGAGAAAAAGTACTTTCTACCCATTTTTAGGTACAGCGGTAAAACGGCAAGTTTCTATGGAACTGCATCTCGGATTGTGACTGTGGTTTTCCCGGTCACACAAAAATGCTGAAATTCGACTTATACAGTGTTTTTGCTTATTAAACTTGATGAATTCTCACCTCTTGACTGTAGAATAGTGTGTAAAGCAAAGCACAATACATTCCTATGTGTAGAAGCAAAGATATACGCGATTTCACAATGTGTTCCTAGAACAGCTGTGAGCAACTTTTTTACACAACGTTAACAACACATTTGAAGCTCAATATTTCATGGGCTGAAGCGGGGAAGATAGAAAACGTGTGCCCTGTAAAGGCGAAGTCTGTGGCATTAACAGGAAGGGAGAAAAAGTACTTTCTACCCATTTTTAGGTTCAGCGGTAAAATGGCAAGTTTCTATGGAACTGCATCTCGGCTTGTGACTGTGGTTTTCCCGGTCACACAAAAATGCTGAAATTCGACTTATACAGTGTTTTTGCTTAATAAACTTGATGAATTCTCACCTCTTGACTGTAGAATAGTGTGTAAAGCAAAGCACAATACATTCCTATGTGTAGAAGCAAAGATATACGCGATTTCACAATGTGTTCCTAGAACAGCTGTGAGCAACTTTTTTACACAACGTTAACAACACATTTGAAGCTCAATATTTCATGGGCTGAAGCGGGGAAGATAGAAAACGTGTGCCCTGTAAAGGCGAAGTCTGTGGCATTAACAGGAAGGGAGAAAAAGTACTTTCTACCCATTTTTAGGTTCCGCGGTAAAATGGCAAGTTCCTATGGAACTGAATCTCGGCTTGTGACTGTTGTTTTCCCGGTCACACAAAAATGCTGAAATTCGACTTATACAGTGTTTTTGCTTATTAAACTTGATGAATTCTCTCCTTTTGACTGTAGAATAGTGTGTAAAGGAAAGCACAATACATTCCTATGTGTAGAAGAAAAGATATACGCGATTTCACAATGTGTTCCTAGAACAGCTGTGAGCAACTTTTTTACACAAAGTTAACAACACATTTGAAGCTCAATATTTCATGGGCTGAAGCGGGGAAGATAGAAAACGTGTGCCCTGTAAAGGCGAAGTCTGTGGCATTAACAGGAAGGGAGAAAAAGTACTTTCTACCCATTTTTAGGTTCAGCGGTAAAACGGCAAGTTTCTATGGAACTGCATCTCGGCTTGTGACTGTGGTTTTCCCGGTCACACAAAAATGCTGAAATTCGACTTATACAGTGTTTTTGATTATTAAACTTGATGAATTCTCTCCTCTTGACTGTAGAATAGTGTGTAAAGCAAAGCACAATACATTTCTATGTGTAGAAGCAAAGATACTGTATACGCGATTTCACAATGTGTTCCTAGAACAGCTGTGAGCAACTTTTTTACACAAAGTTAACAACACATTTGAAGCTCAATATTTCATGGGCTGAAGCGGGGAAGATAGAAAACGTGTGCCCTGAAAAGGCGAAGTCTGTGGCATTAACAGGAAGGGAGAAAAAGTACTTTCTACCCATTTTTAGGTTCAGCGGTAAAATGACAAGTTTCTATGGAACTGCATCTCGGCTTGTGACTGTGGTTTTCCCGGTCACACAAAAATGCTGAAATTCGACTTATACAGTGTTTTTGCTTATTAAACTTGATGAATTCTCTCCTCTTGACTGTAGAATAGTGTGTAAAGCAAAGCACAATACATTCCTATGTGTAGAAGAAAAGATATACGCGATTTCACAATGTGTTCCTAGAACAGCTGTGAGCAACTTTTTTACACAACGTTAACAACACATTTGAAGCTCAATATTTCATGGGCTGAAGCGGGGAAGATAGAAAACGTGTGCCCTGTAAAGGCGAAGTCTGTGGCATTAACAGGAAGGGAGAAAAAGTACTTTCTACCCATTTTTAGGTACAGCGGTAAAACGGCAAGTTTCTATGGAACTGCATCTCGGATTGTGACTGTGGTTTTCCCGGTCACACAAAAATGCTGAAATTCGACTTATACAGTGTTTTTGCTTATTAAACTTGATGAATTCTCACCTCTTGACTGTAGAATAGTGTGTAAAGCAAAGCACAATACATTCCTATGTGTAAAAGCAAAGATACAGTATACGCGATTTCACAATGTGTTCCTAGAACAGCTGTGAGCAACTTTTTTACACAACGTTAACAACACATTTGAAGCTCAATATTTCATGGGCTGAAGCGGGGAAGATAGAAAACGTGTGCCCTGTAAAGGCGAAGTCTGTGGCATTAACAGGAAGGGAGAAAAAGTACTTTCTACCCATTTTTAGGTTCAGCGGTAAAATGGCAAGTTTCTATGGAACTGCATCTCGGCTTGTGACTGTGGTTTTCCCGGTCACACAAAAATGCTGAAATTCGACTTATACAGTGTTTTTGCTTAATAAACTTGATGAATTCTCTCCTCTTGACTGTAGAATAGTGTGTAAAGCAAAGCACAATACATTCCTATGTGTAGAAGCAAAGATATACGCGATTTCACAATGTGTTCCTAGAACAGCTGTGAGCAACTTTTTTACACAACGTTAACAACACATTTGAAGCTCAATATTTCATGGGCTGAAGCGGGGAAGATAGAAAACGTGTGCCCTGTAATGGCGAAGTCTGTGGCATTAACAGGAAGGGAGAAAAAGTACTTTCTACCCATTTTTAGGTACAGCGGTAAAACGGCAAGTTTCTATGGAACTGCATCTCGGATTGTGACTGTGGTTTTCCCGGTCACACAAAAATGCTGAAATTCGACTTATACAGTGTTTTTGCTTATTAAACTTGATGAATTCTCACCTCTTGACTGTAGAATAGTGTGTAAAGCAAAGCACAATACATTCCTATGTGTAGAAGCAAAGATATACGCGATTTCACAATGTGTTCCTAGAACAGCTGTGAGCAACTTTTTTACACAACGTTAACAACACATTTGAAGCTCAATATTTCATGGGCTGAAGCGGGGAAGATAGAAAACGTGTGCCCTGTAAAGGCGAAGTCTGTGGCATTAACAGGAAGGGAGAAAAAGTACTTTCTACCCATTTTTAGGTTCAGCGGTAAAATGGCAAGTTTCTATGGAACTGCATCTCGGCTTGTGACTGTGGTTTTCCCGGTCACACAAAAATGCTGAAATTCGACTTATACAGTGTTTTTGCTTATTAAACTTGATGAATTCTCTCCTCTTGACTGTAGAATAGTATGTTAAGCAAAGCACAATACATTCCTATGTGTAGAAGCACAGATATACACGATTTCACAATGTGTTCCTAGAACAGCTGTGAGCAACTTTTTTACACAACGTTAACAACACATTTGAAGCTCAATATTTCATGGGCTGAAGCGGGGAAGATAGAAAACGTGTGCCCTGTAAAGGCGAAGTCTGTGGCATTAACAGGAAGGGAGAAAAAGTACTTTCTACCCATTTTTAGGTACAGCGGTAAAACGGCAAGTTTCTATGGAACTGCATCTCGGATTGTGACTGTGGTTTTCCCGGTCACACAAAAATGCTGAAATTCGACTTATACAGTGTTTTTGCTTAATAAACTTGATGAATTCTCTCCTCTTGACTGTAGAATAGTGTGTAAAGCAAAGCACAATACATTCCTATGTGTAGAAGCAAAGATATACGCGATTTCACAATGTGTTCCTAGAACAGCTGTGAGCAACTTTTTTACACAACGTTAACAACACATTTGAAGCTCAATATTTCATGGGCTGAAGCGGGGAAGATAGAAAACGTGTGCCGGGAAAACCACAGTCACAAGCCGAGAAGCAGTTCCATAGAAACTTGCCATTTTACCACTGAACCTAAAAATGGGTAGAAAGTACTTTTTCTCCCTTCCTGTTAATGCCACAGACTTCGCCTTTACAGGGCACACGTTTTCTATCTTCCCCGCTTCAGCCCATGAAATATTGAGCTTCAAATGTGTTGTTAACATTGTGTAAAAAAGTTGCACACAGCTGTTCTAGGAACACATTGTGAAATCGTGTATATCTTTGCTTCTACACATAGGAATGTATTGTGCTTTGCTTTACACACTATTCTACAGTCAAGAGGAGAGAATTCATCAAGTTTAATAAGCAAAAACACTGTATAAGTCGAATTTCAGCATTTTTGTGTGACCGGGAAAACCACAGTCACAAGCGAGATGCAGTTCCATAGAAACTTGCCATTTTACCGCTGTACCTAAAAATGGGTAGAAAGTACTTTTTCTCCCTTCCTGTTAATGCCACAGACTTCGCCTTTACAGGGCACACGTTTTCTATCTTCCCCGCTTCAGCCCATGAAATATTGAGCTTCAAATGTGTTGTTAACGTGGTGTAAAAAAGTTGCTCACAGCTGTTCTAGGAACACATTGTGAAATCGCGTATATCTTTGCTTCTACACATAGCAATGTATTGTGCTTTGCTTTACACACTATTCTACAGTCAAGAGGAGAGAATTCATCAAGTTTAATAAGCAAAAACACTGTATAAGTCGAATTTCAGCATTTTTGTGTGACCGGGAAAACCACAGTCACAAGTCGAGATGCAGTTCCATAGAAACTTGCCATTTTACCGCTGAACCTAAAAATGGGTAGAAAGTACTTTTTCTCCCTTCCTGTTAATGCCACAGACTTCGCCTTTACAGGGCACACGTTTTCTATCTTCCCCGCTTCAGCCCATGAAATATTGAGCTTCAAATGTGTTGTTAACATTGTGTAAAAAAATTGCTCACAGCTGTTCTAGGAACACATTGTGAAATCGCGTATATCTTTGCTTCTACACATAGGAATGTATTGTGCTTTGCTTAACACACTATTCTACAGTCAAGAGGAGAGAATTCATCAAGTTTAATAAGCAAAAACACTGTATAAGTCGAATTTCAGCATTTTTGTTTGACCGGGAAAACCACAGTCACAAGCCGAGATGCAGTTCCATAGAAACTTGCCGTTTTACCGCTGAACCTAAAAATGGGTAGAAAGTACTTTTTCTCCCTTCCTGTTAATGCCACAGACTTCGCCTTTACAGGGCACACGTTTTCTATCTTCCCCGCTTCAGCCCATGAAATATTGAGCTTCAAATGTGTTGTTAACATTGTGTAAAAAAGTTGCTCACAGCTGTTCTAGGAACACATTGTGAAATCGCGTATACACTGGCGACACACTTTATTCGAGCTTGGCTAGTCCCACGAATTCGGGTATACCCGGGTGTATTGAGGTTTGTGACTGTTTTCTGCCCGAGTGCATTGAGTTATTTTCCAAGCAGGGATTGAAGCATTTTATTCCCGCTGGCTGCAATACTGCACAGTATATATATATATACTGCATTACAATTCATGAATTTATGCCATCTGGTAGACACGCGAAGCATTGCAGCCTATTAAATCCTAATCATTATCATTTAACAGATCAGCCGCCCATCAGCCAGGCATGAACCCAGGCTGGGAAGGCAAATGCAACGGGGCTTGTTAGAGGTGAGGAGTGGCGCATTCCAGGTATCTGCCAGGTACATACCGGGTATTTGCTCGAATAAAGTGTGTCGGTGCAGTATCTTTGCTTCTACACATAGGAATGTATTGTGCTTTGCTTTACACACTATTCTACAGTCAAAAGGAGAGAATTCATCAAGTTTAATAAGCAAAAACACTGTATAAGTCGAATTTCAGCATTTTTGTGTGACCGGGAAAACAACAGTCACAAGCCGAGATTCAGTTCCATAGGAACTTGCCATTTTACCGCGGAACCTAAAAATGGGTAGAAAGTACTTTTTCTCCCTTCCTGTTAATGCCACAGACTTCGCCTTTACAGGGCACACGTTTTCTATCTTCCCCGCTTCAGCCCATGAAATATTGAGCTTCAAATGTGTTGTTAACGTTGTGTAAAAAAGTTGCTCACAGCTGTTCTAGGAACACATTGTGAAATCGCGTATATCTTTTCTTCTACACATAGGAATGTATTGTGCTTTGCTTTACACACTATTCTACAGTCAAAAGGAGAGAATTCATCAAGTTTAATAAGCAAAAACACTGTATAAGTCGAATTTCAGCATTTTTGTGTGACCGGGAAAACAACAGTCACAAGCCGAGATTCAGTTCCATAGGAACTTGCCATTTTACCGCGGAACCTAAAAATGGGTAGAAAGTACTTTTTCTCCCTTCCTGTTAATGCCACAGACTTCGCCTTTACAGGGCACACGTTTTCTATCTTCCCCGCTTCAGCCCATGAAATATTGAGCTTCAAATGTGTTGTTAACGTTGTGTAAAAAAGTTGCTCACAGCTGTTCTAGGAACACATTGTGAAATCGCGTATATCTTTTCTTCTACACATAGGAATGTATTGTGCTTTGCTTTACACACTATTCTACAGTCAAAAGGAGAGAATTCATCAAGTTTAATAAGCAAAAACACTGTATAAGTCGAATTTCAGCATTTTTGTGTGACCGGGAAAACAACAGTCACAAGCCGAGATTCAGTTCCATAGGAACTTGCCATTTTACCGCGGAACCTAAAAATGGGTAGAAAGTACTTTTTCTCCCTTCCTGTTAATGCCACAGACTTCGCCTTTACAGGGCACACGTTTTCTATCTTCCCCGCTTCAGCCCATGAAATATTGAGCTTCAAATGTGTTGTTAACGTTGTGTAAAAAAGTTGCTCACAGCTGTTCTAGGAACACATTGTGAAATCGCGTATATCTTTGCTTCTACACATAGGAATGTATTGTGCTTTGCTTTACACACTATTCTACAGTCAAGAGGTGAGAATTCATCAAGTTTAATAAGCAAAAACACTGTATAAGTCGAATTTCAGCATTTTTGTGTGACCGGGAAAACCACAGCCACAATCCGAGATGCAGTTCCATAGAAACTTGCCGTTTTACCGCTGTACCTAAAAATGGGTAGAAAGTACTTTTTCTCCCTTCCTGTTAATGCCACAGACTTCGCCTTTACAGGGCACACGTTTTCTATCTTCCCCGCTTCAGCCCATGAAATATTGAGCTTCAAATGTGTTGTTAACGTTGTGTAAAAAAGTTGCTCACAGCTGTTCTAGGAACACATTGTGAAATCGCGTATATCTTTGCTTCTACACATAGGAATGTATTGTGCTTTGCTTTACACACTATTCTACAGTCAAGAGGTGAGAATTCATCAAGTTTAATAAGCAAAAACACTGTATAAGTCGAATTTCAGCATTTTTGTGTGACCGGGAAAACCACAGTCACAATCCGAGATGCAGTTCCATAGAAACTTGCCGTTTTACCGCTGTACCTAAAAATGGGTAGAAAGTACTTTTTCTCCCTTCCTGTTAATGCCACAGACTTCGCCTTTACAGGGCACACGTTTTCTATCTTCCCCGCTTCAGCCCATGAAATATTGAGCTTCAAATGTGTTGTTAACGTTGTGTAAAAAAGTTGCTCACAGCTGTTCTAGGAACACATTGTGAAATCGCGTATATCTTTGCTTCTACACATAGGAATGTATTGTGCTTTGCTTTACACACTATTCTACAGTCAAGAGGAGAGAATTCATCAAGTTTATTAAGCAAAAACACTGTATAAGTCGAATTTCAGCATTTTTGTGTGACCGGGAAAACCACAGTCACAATCCGAGATGCAGTTCCATAGAAACTTGCCGTTTTACCGCTGTACCTAAAAATGGGTAGAAAGTACTTTTTCTCCCTTCCTGTTAATGCCACAGACTTCGCCTTTACAGGGCACACGTTTTCTATCTTCCCCGCTTCAGCCCATGAAATATTGAGCTTCAAATGTGTTGTTAACGTTGTGTAAAAAAGTTGCTCACAGCTGTTCTAGGAACACATTGTGAAATCGCGTATATCTTTGCTTCTACACATAGGAATGTATTGTGCTTTGCTTTACACACTATTCTACAGTCAAGAGGAGAGAATTCATCAAGTTTATTAAGCAAAAACACTGTATAAGTCGAATTTCAGCATTTTTGTGTGACCGGGAAAACCACAGTCACAATCCGAGATGCAGTTCCATAGAAACTTGCCGTTTTACCGCTGTACCTAAAAATGGGTAGAAAGTACTTTTTCTCCCTTCCTGTTAATGCCACAGACTTCGCCTTTACAGGGCACACGTTTTCTATCTTCCCCGCTTCAGCCAATGAAATATTGAGCTTCAAATGTGTTGTTAACGTTGTGTAAAAAAGTTGCTCACAGCTGTTCTAGGAACACATTGTGAAATCGTGTATATCTGTGCTTCTACACATAGGAATGTATTGTGCTTTGCTTAACATACTATTCTACAGTCAAGAGGAGAGAATTCATCAAGTTTAATAAGCAAAAACACTGTATAAGTCGAATTTCAGCATTTTTGTGTGACCGGGAAAACCACAGTCACAAGCCGAGATGCAGTTCCATAGAAACTTGCCATTTTACCGCTGAACCTAAAAATGGGTAGAAAGTACTTTTTCTCCCTTCCTGTTAATGCCACAGACTTCGCCTTTACAGGCCACACGTTTTCTATCTTCCCCGCTTCAGCCCATGAAATATTGAGCTTCAAATGTGTTGTTAACGTTGTGTAAAAAAGTTGCTCACAGCTGTTCTAGGAACACATTGTGAAATCGCGTATATCTTTGCTTCTACACATAGGAATGTATTGTGCTTTGCTTTACACACTATTCTACAGTCAAGAGGTGAGAATTCATCAAGTTTAATAAGCAAAAACACTGTATAAGTCGAATTTCAGCATTTTTGTGTGACCGGGAAAACCACAGTCACAATCCGAGATGCAGTTCCATAGAAACTTGCCGTTTTACCGCTGTACCTAAAAATGGGTAGAAAGTACTTTTTCTCCCTTCCTGTTAATGCCACAGACTTCGCCATTACAGGGCACACGTTTTCTATCTTCCCCGCTTCAGCCCATGAAATATTGAGCTTCAAATGTGTTGTTAACGTTGTGTAAAAAAGTTGCTCACAGCTGTTCTAGGAACACATTGTGAAATCGCGTATATCTTTGCTTCTACACATAGGAATGTATTGTGCTTTGCTTTACACACTATTCTACAGTCAAGAGGAGAGAATTCATCAAGTTTATTAAGCAAAAACACTGTATAAGTCGAATTTCAGCATTTTTGTGTGACCGGGAAAACCACAGTCACAAGCCGAGATGCAGTTCCATAGAAACTTGCCATTTTACCGCTGAACCTAAAAATGGGTAGAAAGTACTTTTTCTCCCTTCCTGTTAATGCCACAGACTTCGCCTTTACAGGGCACACGTTTTCTATCTTCCCCGCTTCAGCCCATGAAATATTGAGCTTCAAATGTGTTGTTAACGTTGTGTAAAAAAGTTGCTCACAGCTGTTCTAGGAACACATTGTGAAATCGCGTATATCTTTGCTTTTACACATAGGAATGTATTGTGCTTTGCTTTACACACTATTCTACAGTCAAGAGGTGAGAATTCATCAAGTTTAATAAGCAGAAACACTGTATAAGTCGAATTTCAGCATTTTTGTGTGACCGGGAAAACCACAGTCACAATCCGAGATGCAGTTCCATAGAAACTTGCCGTTTTACCGCTGTACCTAAAAATGGGTAGAAAGTACTTTTTCTCCCTTCCTGTTAATGCCACAGACTTCGCCTTTACAGGGCACACGTTTTCTATCTTCCCCGCTTCAGCCCATGAAATATTGAGCTTCAAATGTGTTGTTAACGTTGTGTAAAAAAGTTGCTCACAGCTGTTCTAGGAACACATTGTGAAATCGTGTATATCTTTGCTTCTACACATAGGAATGTTTTGTGCTTTGCTTAACATACTATTCTACAGTCAAGAGGAGAGAATTCATCAAGTTTAATAAGCAAAAACACTGTATAAGTCGAATTTCAGCATTTTTGTGTGGCCGGGAAAACCACAGTCACAATCCGAGATGCAGTTCCATAGAAACTTGCCGTTTTACCGCTGTACCTAAAAATGGGTAGAAAGTACTTTTTCTCCCTTCCTGTTAATGCCACAGACTTCGCCTTTACAGGGCACACGTTTTCTATCTTCCCCGCTTCAGCCCATGAAATATTGAGCTTCAAATGTGTTGTTAACGTTGTGTAAAAAAGTTGCTCACAGCTGTTCTAGGAACACATTGTGAAATCGCGTATATCTTTGCTTCTACACATAGGAATGTATTGTGCTTTGCTTTACACACTATTCTACAGTCAAGAGGAGAGAATTCATCAAGTTTATTAAGCAAAAACACTGTATAAGTCGAATTTCAGCATTTTTGTGTGACCGGGAAAACCACAGTCACAATCCGAGATGCAGTTCCATAGAAACTTGCCGTTTTACCGCTGTACCTAAAAATGGGTAGAAAGTACTTTTTCTCCCTTCCTGTTAATGCCACAGACTTCGCCTTTACAGGGCACACGTTTTCTATCTTCCCCGCTTCAGCCCATGAAATATTGAGCTTCAAATGTGTTGTTAACGTTGTGTAAAAAAGTTGCTCACAGCTGTTCTAGGAACACATTGTGAAATCGCGTATATCTTTGCTTCTACACATAGGAATGTATTGTGCTTTGCTTTACACACTATTCTACAGTCAAGAGGAGAGAATTCATCAAGTTTATTAAGCAAAAACACTGTATAAGTCGAATTTCAGCATTTTTGTGTGACCGGGAAAACCACAGTCACAATCCGAGATGCAGTTCCATAGAAACTTGCCGTTTTACCGCTGTACCTAAAAATGGGTAGAAAGTACTTTTTCTCCCTTCCTGTTAATGCCACAGACTTCGCCTTTACAGGGCACACGTTTTCTATCTTCCCCGCTTCAGCCAATGAAATATTGAGCTTCAAATGTGTTGTTAACGTTGTGTAAAAAAGTTGCTCACAGCTGTTCTAGGAACACATTGTGAAATCGTGTATATCTGTGCTTCTACACATAGGAATGTATTGTGCTTTGCTTAACATACTATTCTACAGTCAAGAGGAGAGAATTCATCAAGTTTAATAAGCAAAAACACTGTATAAGTCGAATTTCAGCATTTTTGTGTGACCGGGAAAACCACAGTCACAAGCCGAGATGCAGTTCCATAGAAACTTGCCATTTTACCGCTGAACCTAAAAATGGGTAGAAAGTACTTTTTCTCCCTTCCTGTTAATGCCACAGACTTCGCCTTTACAGGCCACACGTTTTCTATCTTCCCCGCTTCAGCCCATGAAATATTGAGCTTCAAATGTGTTGTTAACGTTGTGTAAAAAAGTTGCTCACAGCTGTTCTAGGAACACATTGTGAAATCGCGTATATCTTTGCTTCTACACATAGGAATGTATTGTGCTTTGCTTTACACACTATTCTACAGTCAAGAGGTGAGAATTCATCAAGTTTAATAAGCAAAAACACTGTATAAGTCGAATTTCAGCATTTTTGTGTGACCGGGAAAACCACAGTCACAATCCGAGATGCAGTTCCATAGAAACTTGCCGTTTTACCGCTGTACCTAAAAATGGGTAGAAAGTACTTTTTCTCCCTTCCTGTTAATGCCACAGACTTCGCCATTACAGGGCACACGTTTTCTATCTTCCCCGCTTCAGCCCATGAAATATTGAGCTTCAAATGTGTTGTTAACGTTGTGTAAAAAAGTTGCTCACAGCTGTTCTAGGAACACATTGTGAAATCGCGTATATCTTTGCTTCTACACATAGGAATGTATTGTGCTTTGCTTTACACACTATTCTACAGTCAAGAGGAGAGAATTCATCAAGTTTATTAAGCAAAAACACTGTATAAGTCGAATTTCAGCATTTTTGTGTGACCGGGAAAACCACAGTCACAAGCCGAGATGCAGTTCCATAGAAACTTGCCATTTTACCGCTGAACCTAAAAATGGGTAGAAAGTACTTTTTCTCCCTTCCTGTTAATGCCACAGACTTCGCCTTTACAGGGCACACGTTTTCTATCTTCCCCGCTTCAGCCCATGAAATATTGAGCTTCAAATGTGTTGTTAACGTTGTGTAAAAAAGTTGCTCACAGCTGTTCTAGGAACACATTGTGAAATCGCGTATATCTTTGCTTTTACACATAGGAATGTATTGTGCTTTGCTTTACACACTATTCTACAGTCAAGAGGTGAGAATTCATCAAGTTTAATAAGCAGAAACACTGTATAAGTCGAATTTCAGCATTTTTGTGTGACCGGGAAAACCACAGTCACAATCCGAGATGCAGTTCCATAGAAACTTGCCGTTTTACCGCTGTACCTAAAAATGGGTAGAAAGTACTTTTTCTCCCTTCCTGTTAATGCCACAGACTTCGCCTTTACAGGGCACACGTTTTCTATCTTCCCCGCTTCAGCCCATGAAATATTGAGCTTCAAATGTGTTGTTAACGTTGTGTAAAAAAGTTGCTCACAGCTGTTCTAGGAACACATTGTGAAATCGTGTATATCTTTGCTTCTACACATAGGAATGTTTTGTGCTTTGCTTAACATACTATTCTACAGTCAAGAGGAGAGAATTCATCAAGTTTAATAAGCAAAAACACTGTATAAGTCGAATTTCAGCATTTTTGTGTGGCCGGGAAAACCACAGTCACAATCCGAGATGCAGTTCCATAGAAACTTGCCGTTTTACCGCTGTACCTAAAAATGGGTAGAAAGTACTTTTTCTCCCTTCCTGTTAATGCCACAGACTTCGCCTTTACAGGGCACACGTTTTCTATCTTCCCCGCTTCAGCCCATGAAATATTGAGCTTCAAATGTGTTGTTAACGTTGTGTAAAAAAGTTGCTCACAGCTGTTCTAGGAACACATTGTGAAATCGCGTATATCTTTGCTTCTACACATAGGAATGTATTGTGCTTTGCTTTACACACTATTCTACAGTCAAGAGGAGAGAATTCATCAAGTTTATTAAGCAAAAACACTGTATAAGTCGAATTTCAGCATTTTTGTGTGACCGGGAAAACCACAGTCACAATCCGAGATGCAGTTCCATAGAAACTTGCCGTTTTACCGCTGTACCTAAAAATGGGTAGAAAGTACTTTTTCTCCCTTCCTGTTAATGCCACAGACTTCGCCTTTACAGGGCACACGTTTTCTATCTTCCCCGCTTCAGCCCATGAAATATTGAGCTTCAAATGTGTTGTTAACGTTGTGTAAAAAAGTTGCTCACAGCTGTTCTAGGAACACATTGTGAAATCGCGTATATCTTTGCTTCTACACATAGGAATGTATTGTGCTTTGCTTTACACACTATTCTACAGTCAAGAGGAGAGAATTCATCAAGTTTATTAAGCAAAAACACTGTATAAGTCGAATTTCAGCATTTTTGTGTGACCGGGAAAACCACAGTCACAATCCGAGATGCAGTTCCATAGAAACTTGCCGTTTTACCGCTGTACCTAAAAATGGGTAGAAAGTACTTTTTCTCCCTTCCTGTTAATGCCACAGACTTCGCCTTTACAGGGCACACGTTTTCTATCTTCCCCGCTTCAGCCAATGAAATATTGAGCTTCAAATGTGTTGTTAACGTTGTGTAAAAAAGTTGCTCACAGCTGTTCTAGGAACACATTGTGAAATCGTGTATATCTGTGCTTCTACACATAGGAATGTATTGTGCTTTGCTTAACATACTATTCTACAGTCAAGAGGAGAGAATTCATCAAGTTTAATAAGCAAAAACACTGTATAAGTCGAATTTCAGCATTTTTGTGTGACCGGGAAAACCACAGTCACAAGCCGAGATGCAGTTCCATAGAAACTTGCCATTTTACCGCTGAACCTAAAAATGGGTAGAAAGTACTTTTTCTCCCTTCCTGTTAATGCCACAGACTTCGCCTTTACAGGCCACACGTTTTCTATCTTCCCCGCTTCAGCCCATGAAATATTGAGCTTCAAATGTGTTGTTAACGTTGTGTAAAAAAGTTGCTCACAGCTGTTCTAGGAACACATTGTGAAATCGCGTATATCTTTGCTTCTACACATAGGAATGTATTGTGCTTTGCTTTACACACTATTCTACAGTCAAGAGGTGAGAATTCATCAAGTTTAATAAGCAAAAACACTGTATAAGTCGAATTTCAGCATTTTTGTGTGACCGGGAAAACCACAGTCACAATCCGAGATGCAGTTCCATAGAAACTTGCCGTTTTACCGCTGTACCTAAAAATGGGTAGAAAGTACTTTTTCTCCCTTCCTGTTAATGCCACAGACTTCGCCATTACAGGGCACACGTTTTCTATCTTCCCCGCTTCAGCCCATGAAATATTGAGCTTCAAATGTGTTGTTAACGTTGTGTAAAAAAGTTGCTCACAGCTGTTCTAGGAACACATTGTGAAATCGCGTATATCTTTGCTTCTACACATAGGAATGTATTGTGCTTTGCTTTACACACTATTCTACAGTCAAGAGGAGAGAATTCATCAAGTTTATTAAGCAAAAACACTGTATAAGTCGAATTTCAGCATTTTTGTGTGACCGGGAAAACCACAGTCACAAGCCGAGATGCAGTTCCATAGAAACTTGCCATTTTACCGCTGAACCTAAAAATGGGTAGAAAGTACTTTTTCTCCCTTCCTGTTAATGCCACAGACTTCGCCTTTACAGGGCACACGTTTTCTATCTTCCCCGCTTCAGCCCATGAAATATTGAGCTTCAAATGTGTTGTTAACGTTGTGTAAAAAAGTTGCTCACAGCTGTTCTAGGAACACATTGTGAAATCGCGTATATCTTTGCTTTTACACATAGGAATGTATTGTGCTTTGCTTTACACACTATTCTACAGTCAAGAGGTGAGAATTCATCAAGTTTAATAAGCAGAAACACTGTATAAGTCGAATTTCAGCATTTTTGTGTGACCGGGAAAACCACAGTCACAATCCGAGATGCAGTTCCATAGAAACTTGCCGTTTTACCGCTGTACCTAAAAATGGGTAGAAAGTACTTTTTCTCCCTTCCTGTTAATGCCACAGACTTCGCCTTTACAGGGCACACGTTTTCTATCTTCCCCGCTTCAGCCCATGAAATATTGAGCTTCAAATGTGTTGTTAACGTTGTGTAAAAAAGTTGCTCACAGCTGTTCTAGGAACACATTGTGAAATCGTGTATATCTTTGCTTCTACACATAGGAATGTTTTGTGCTTTGCTTAACATACTATTCTACAGTCAAGAGGAGAGAATTCATCAAGTTTAATAAGCAAAAACACTGTATAAGTCGAATTTCAGCATTTTTGTGTGACCGGGAAAACAACAGTCACAAGCCGAGATTCAGTTCCATAGGAACTTGCCATTTTACCGCGGAACCTAAAAATGGGTAGAAAGTACTTTTTCTCCCTTCCTGTTAATGCCACAGACTTCGCCTTTACAGGGCACACGTTTTCTATCTTCCCCGCTTCAGCCCATGAAATATTGAGCTTCAAATGTGTTGTTAACGTTGTGTAAAAAAGTTGCTCACAGCTGTTCTAGGAACACATTGTGAAATCGCGTATATCTTTGCTTCTACACATAGGAATGTATTGTGCTTTGCTTTACACACTATTCTACAGTCAAGAGGTGAGAATTCATCAAGTTTAATAAGCAAAAACACTGTATAAGTCGAATTTCAGCATTTTTGTGTGACCGGGAAAACCACAGTCACAATCCGAGATGCAGTTCCATAGAAACTTGCCGTTTTACCGCTGTACCTAAAAATGGGTAGAAAGTACTTTTTCTCCCTTCCTGTTAATGCCACAGACTTCGCCTTTACAGGGCACACGTTTTCTATCTTCCCCGCTTCAGCCCATGAAATATTGAGCTTCAAATGTGTTGTTAACGTTGTGTAAAAAAGTTGCTCACAGCTGTTCTAGGAACACATTGTGAAATCGCGTATATCTTTGCTTCTACACATAGGAATGTATTGTGCTTTGCTTTACACACTATTCTACAGTCAAGAGGAGAGAATTCATCAAGTTTATTAAGCAAAAACACTGTATAAGTCGAATTTCAGCATTTTTGTGTGACCGGGAAAACCACAGTCACAAGCCGAGATGCAGTTCCATAGAAACTTGCCATTTTACCGCTGAACCTAAAAATGGGTAGAAAGTACTTTTTCTCCCTTCCTGTTAATGCCACAGACTTCGCCTTTACAGGGCACACGTTTTCTATCTTCCCCGCTTCAGCCCATGAAATATTGAGCTTCAAATGTGTTGTTAACGTTGTGTAAAAAAGTTGCTCACAGCTGTTCTAGGAACACATTGTGAAATCGCGTATATCTTTGCTTCTACACATAGGAATGTATTGTGCTTTGCTTTACACACTATTCTACAGTCAAGAGGTGAGAATTCATCAAGTTTAATAAGCAAAAACACTGTATAAGTCGAATTTCAGCATTTTTGTGTGACCGGGAAAACCACAGTCACAATCCGAGATGCAGTTCCATAGAAACTTGCCGTTTTACCGCTGTACCTAAAAATGGGTAGAAAGTACTTTTTCTCCCTTCCTGTTAATGCCACAGACTTCGCCTTTACAGGGCACACGTTTTCTATCTTCCCCGCTTCAGCCCATGAAATATTGAGCTTCAAATGTGTTGTTAACGTTGTGTAAAAAAGTTGCTCACAGCTGTTCTAGGAACACATTGTGAAATCGCGTATATCTTTGCTTCTACACATAGGAATGTATTGTGCTTTGCTTTACACACTATTCTACAGTCAAGAGGTGAGAATTCATCAAGTTTAATAAGCAAAAACACTGTATAAGTCGAATTTCAGCATTTTTGTGTGACCGGGAAAACCACAGTCACAATCCGAGATGCAGTTCCATAGAAACTTGCCGTTTTACCGCTGTACCTAAAAATGGGTAGAAAGTACTTTTTCTCCCTTCCTGTTAATGCCACAGACTTCGCCTTTACAGGGCACACGTTTTCTATCTTCCCCGCTTCAGCCCATGAAATATTGAGCTTCAAATGTGTTGTTAACGTTGTGTAAAAAAGTTGCTCACAGCTGTTCTAGGAACACATTGTGAAATCGCGTATATCTTTTCTTCTACACATAGGAATGTATTGTGCTTTGCTTTACACACTATTCTACAGTCAAAAGGAGAGAATTCATCAAGTTTAATAAGCAAAAACACTGTATAAGTCGAATTTCAGCATTTTTGTGTGACCGGGAAAACAACAGTCACAAGCCGAGATTCAGTTCCATAGGAACTTGCCATTTTACCGCGGAACCTAAAAATGGGTAGAAAGTACTTTTTCTCCCTTCCTGTTAATGCCACAGACTTCGCCTTTACAGGGCACACGTTTTCTATCTTCCCCGCTTCAGCCCATGAAATATTGAGCTTCAAATGTGTTGTTAACGTTGTGTAAAAAAGTTGCTCACAGCTGTTCTAGGAACACATTGTGAAATCGCGTATATCTTTGCTTCTACACATAGGAATGTATTGTGCTTTGCTTTACACACTATTCTACAGTCAAGAGGTGAGAATTCATCAAGTTTAATAAGCAAAAACACTGTATAAGTCGAATTTCAGCATTTTTGTGTGACCGGGAAAACCACAGTCACAATCCGAGATGCAGTTCCATAGAAACTTGCCGTTTTACCGCTGTACCTAAAAATGGGTAGAAAGTACTTTTTCTCCCTTCCTGTTAATGCCACAGACTTCGCCTTTACAGGGCACACGTTTTCTATCTTCCCCGCTTCAGCCCATGAAATATTGAGCTTCAAATGTGTTGTTAACGTTGTGTAAAAAAGTTGCTCACAGCTGTTCTAGGAACACATTGTGAAATCGCGTATATCTTTGCTTCTACACATAGGAATGTATTGTGCTTTGCTTTACACACTATTCTACAGTCAAGAGGTGAGAATTCATCAAGTTTAATAAGCAAAAACACTGTATAAGTCGAATTTCAGCATTTTTGTGTGGCCGGGAAAACCACAGTCACAAGCCGAGATGCAGTTCCATAGAAACTTGCCATTTTACCGCTGAACCTAAAAATGGGTAGAAAGTACTTTTTCTCCCTTCCTGTTAATGCCACAGACTTCGCCTTTACAGGGCACACGTTTTCTATCTTCCCCGCTTCAGCCCATGAAATATTGAGCTTCAAATGTGTTGTTAACGTTGTGTAAAAAAGTTGCTCACAGCTGTTCTAGGAACACATTGTGAAATCGCGTATATCTTTTCTTCTACACATAGGAATGTATTGTGCTTTGCTTTACACACTATTCTACAGTCAAAAGGAGAGAATTCATCAAGTTTAATAAGCAAAAACACTGTATAAGTCGAATTTCAGCATTTTTGTGTGACCGGGAAAACAACAGTCACAAGCCGAGATTCAGTTCCATAGGAACTTGCCATTTTACCGCGGAACCTAAAAATGGGTAGAAAGTACTTTTTCTCCCTTCCTGTTAATGCCACAGACTTCGCCTTTACAGGGCACACGTTTTCTATCTTCCCCGCTTCAGCCCATGAAATATTGAGCTTCAAATGTGTTGTTAACGTTGTGTAAAAAAGTTGCTCACAGCTGTTCTAGGAACACATTGTGAAATCGCGTATATCTTTGCTTCTACACATAGGAATGTATTGTGCTTTGCTTTACACACTATTCTACAGTCAAGAGGTGAGAATTCATCAAGTTTAATAAGCAAAAACACTGTATAAGTCGAATTTCAGCATTTTTGTGTGACCGGGAAAACCACAGTCACAATCCGAGATGCAGTTCCATAGAAACTTGCCGTTTTACCGCTGTACCTAAAAATGGGTAGAAAGTACTTTTTCTCCCTTCCTGTTAATGCCACAGACTTCGCCATTACAGGGCACACGTTTTCTATCTTCCCCGCTTCAGCCCATGAAATATTGAGCTTCAAATGTGTTGTTAACGTTGTGTAAAAAAGTTGCTCACAGCTGTTCTAGGAACACATTGTGAAATCGCGTATATCTTTGCTTCTACACATAGGAATGTATTGTGCTTTGCTTTACACACTATTCTACAGTCAAGAGGAGAGAATTCATCAAGTTTATTAAGCAAAAACACTGTATAAGTCGAATTTCAGCATTTTTGTGTGACCGGGAAAACCACAGTCACAAGCCGAGATGCAGTTCCATAGAAACTTGCCATTTTACCGCTGAACCTAAAAATGGGTAGAAAGTACTTTTTCTCCCTTCCTGTTAATGCCACAGACTTCGCCTTTGCAGGGCACACGTTTTCTATCTTCCCCGCTTCAGCCCATGAAATATTGAGCTTCAAATGTGTTGTTAACGTTGTGTAAAAAAGTTGCTCACAGCTGTTCTAGGAACACATTGTGAAATCGCGTATATCTTTGCTTCTACACATAGGAATGTATTGTGCTTTGCTTTACACACTATTCTACAGTCAAGAGGTGAGAATTCATCAAGTTTAATAAGCAAAAACACTGTATAAGTCGAATTTCAGCATTTTTGTGTGACCGGGAAAACCACAGTCACAATCCGAGATGCAGTTCCATAGAAACTTGCCGTTTTACCGCTGTACCTAAAAATGGGTAGAAAGTACTTTTTCTCCCTTCCTGTTAATGCCACAGACTTCGCCTTTACAGGGCACACGTTTTCTATCTTCCCCGCTTCAGCCCATGAAATATTGAGCTTCAAATGTGTTGTTAACGTTGTGTAAAAAAGTTGCTCACAGCTGTTCTAGGAACACATTGTGAAATCGTGTATATCTGTGCTTCTACACATAGGAATGTATTGTGCTTTGCTTAACATACTATTCTACAGTCAAGAGGAGAGAATTCATCAAGTTTAATAAGCAAAAACACTGTATAAGTCGAATTTCAGCATTTTTTCAGGGGTTAATGGGAGTCGTCCCCGTCCCCCCAGTATACGGCCAGAACCATGGACCCGGTACTTGTGGTTCGGACTGTCTCCAACCAGCCATAATGTTGTGAGAGTGAAATTATGTCTAAGTCCAGCTTTGGTACATTAGAAGCAACTCTGAAACTTAACCTAAGCGTTTTTCGAAGCTACTTTTTGGCTAACTTCTTATAGGAAGGTCTAGGAGCTCTGAAAATGAACGTGCGCGTCTTTCACTCTTCCCGAGGGACTTAGAAGAATTTTGTGATATTTTTTATTAAATGGTGTATAAGGGTATATATATAAATATATTTTATGCACTGTATATGAGCTGGCGATTTCTAAGTCTGTGGTTCTGAGAGGGGGTAACCAGGCTCACTAATAAAGGTCAAGCCACTTGGCTGCCAGAATGCCGTGCTTCAGCACAGACCAGAAAGGCATTGTGATAAGCGTATCCCCGGTATAGTCAGGGGTTAATGGGAGTCGTCCCCGCCCCCCCAGTATACGGCCAGAACCATGGACCCGGTACTTGTGGTTCGGACTGTCTCCAACCAGCCATAATGTTGTGAGAGTGAAATTATGTCTAAGTCCAGCTTTGGTACATTAGAAGCAACTCTGAAACTTAACCTAAGCGTTTTTCGAAGCTACTTTTTGGCTAACTTCTTATAGGAAGGTCTAGGAGCTCTGAAAATGAACGTGCGCGTCTTTCACTCTTCCCGAGGGACTTAGAAGAATTTTGTGATATTTTTTATTAAATGGTGTATAAGGGTATATATATAAATATATTTTATGCACTGTATATGAGCTGGCGATTTCTAAGTCTGTGGTTCCGAGAGGGGGTAACCAGGCTCACTAATAAAGGTCAAGCCACTTGGCTGCCAGAATGCCCTGCTTCAGCACAGACCAGAAAGGCATTGTGATAAGCGTATCCCCGGTATAGTCAGGGGTTAATGGGAGTCGTCCCCGTCCCCCCAGTATACGGCCAGAACCATGGACCCGGTACTTGTGGTTCGGACTGTCTCCAACCAGCCATAATGTTGTGAGAGTGAAATTATGTCTAAGTCCAGCTTTGGTACATTAGAAGCAACTCTGAAACTTAACCTAAGCGTTTTTCGAAGCTACTTTTTGGCTAACTTCTTATAGGAAGATCTAGGAGCTCTGAAAATGAACGTGCGAGTCTTTCACTCTTCCCGAGGGACTTAGAAGAATTTTGTGATATTTTTTATTAAATGGTGTATAAGGGTATATATATAAATATATTTTATGCACTGTATATGAGCTGGCGATTTCTAAGTCTGTGGTTCCGAGAGGGGGTAACCAGGCTCACTAATAAAGGTCAAGCCACTTGGCTGCCAGAATGCCCTGCTTCAGCACAGACCAGAAAGGCATTGTGATAAGCGTATCCCCGGTATAGTCAGGGGTTAATGGGAGTCGTCCCCGTCCCCCCAGTATACGGCCAGAACCATGGACCCGGTAATTGTGGTTCGGACTGTCTCCAACCAGCCATAATGTTGTGAGAGTGAAATTATGTCTAAGTCCAGCTTTGGTACATTAGAAGCAACTCTGAAACTTAACCTAAGCGTTTTTCGAAGCTACTTTTTGGCTAACTTCTTATAGGAAGGTCTAGGAGCTCTGAAAATGAACGTGCGCGTCTTTCACTCTTCCCGAGGGACTTAGAAGAATTTTGTGATATTTTTTATTAAATGGTGTATAAGGGTATATATATAAATATATTTTATGCACTGTATATGAGCTGGCGATTTCTAAGTCTGTGGTTCCGAGAGGGGGTAACCAGGCTCACTAATAAAGGTCAAGCCACTTGGCTGCCAGAATGCCCTGCTTCAGCACAGACCAGAAAGGCATTGTGATAAGCGTATCCCCGGAATAGTCAGGGGTTAATGGGAGTCGTCCCCGTCCCCCCAGTATACGGCCAGAACCATGGACCCGGTACTTGTGGTTCGGACTGTCTCCAACCAGCCATAATGTTGTGAGAGTGAAATTATGTCTAAGTCCAGCTTTGGTACATTAGAAGCAACTCTGAAACTTAACCTAAGCGTTTTTCGAAGCTACTTTTTGGCTAACTTCTTATAGGAAGGTCTAGGAGCTCTGAAAATGAACGTGCGCGTCTTTCACTCTTCCCGAGGGACTTAGAAGAATTTTGTGATATTTTTTATTAAATGGTGTAGAAGGGTATATATATAAATATATTTTATGCACTGTATATGAGCTGGCGATTTCTAAGTCTGTGGTTCCGAGAGGGGGTAACCAGGCTCACTAATAAAGGTCAAGCCACTTGGCTGCCAGAATGCCCTGCTTCAGCACAGACCAGAAAGGCATTGTGATAAGCGTATCCCCGGTATAGTCAGGGGTTAATGGGAGTCGTCCCCGTCCCCCCAGTATACGGCCAGAACCATGGACCCGGTACTTGTGGTTCGGACTCTCTCCAACCAGCCATAATGTTGTGAGAGTGAAATTGTCTAAGTCCAAATTATGTCTAAGTTATGTCTAACGCGCACGTTCATTTTCAGAGCTCCTAGACCTTCCTATAAGAAGTTAGCCAAAAAGTAGCTTCGAAAAACGCTTAGGTTAAGTTTCAGAGTTGCTTCTAATGTACCAAAGCTGGACTTAGACATAATTTCACTCTCACAACATTATGGCTGGTTGGAGACAGTCCGAACCACAAGTACCGGGTCCATGGTTCTGGCCGTATACTGGGGGGACGGGGACGACTCCCATTAACCCCTGACTATACCGGGGATACGCTTATCACAATGCCTTTCTGGTCTGTGCTGAAGCAGGGCATTCTGGCAGCCAAGTGGCTTGACCTTTATTAGTGAGCCTGGTTACCCCCTCTCGGAACCACAGACTTAGAAATCGCCAGCTCATATACAGTGCATAAAATATATTTATATATATACCCTTATACACCATTTAATAAAAAATATCACAAAATTCTTCTAAGTCCCTCGGGAAGAGTGAAAGACGCGCACGTTCATTTTCAGAGCTCCTAGATCTTCCTATAAGAAGTTAGCCAAAAAGTAGCTTCGAAAAACGCTTAGGTTAAGTTTCAGAGTTGCTTCTAATGTACCAAAGCTGGACTTAGACATAATTTCACTCTCACAACATTATGGCTGGTTGGAGACAGTCCGAACCACAAGTACCGGGTCCATGGTTCTGGCCGTATACTGGGGGGACGGGGACGACTCCCATTAACCCCTGACTATACCGGGGATACGCTTATCACAATGCCTTTCTGGTCTGTGCTGAAGCAGGGCATTCTGGCAGCCAAGTGGCTTGACCTTTATTAGTGAGCCTGGTTACCCCCTCTCGGAACCACAGACTTAGAAATCGCCAGCTCATATACAGTGCATAAAATATATTTATATATATACCCTTATACACCATTTAATAAAAAATATCACAAAATTCTTCTAAGTCCCTCGGGAAGAGTGAAAGACGCGCACGTTCATTTTCAGAGCTCCTAGACCTTCCTATAAGAAGTTAGCCAAAAAGTAGCTTCGAAAAACGCTTAGGTTAAGTTTCAGAGTTGCTTCTAATGTACCAAAGCTGGACTTAGACATAATTTCACTCTCACAACATTATGGCTGGTTGGAGACAGTCCGAACCACAAGTACCGGGTCCATGGTTCTGGCCGTATACTGGGGGGGCGGGGACGACTCCCATTAACCCCTGACTATACCGGGGATACGCTTATCACAATGCCTTTCTGGTCTGTGCTGAAGCACGGCATTCTGGCAGCCAAGTGGCTTGACCTTTATTAGTGAGCCTGGTTACCCCCTCTCAGAACCACAGACTTAGAAATCGCCAGCTCATATACAGTGCATAAAATATATTTATATATATACCCTTATACACCATTTAATAAAAAATATCACAAAATTCTTCTAAGTCCCTCGGGAAGAGTGAAAGACGCGCACGTTCATTTTCAGAGCTCCTAGACCTTCCTATAAGAAGTTAGCCAAAAAGTAGCTTCGAAAAACGCTTAGGTTAAGTTTCAGAGTTGCTTCTAATGTACCAAAGCTGGACTTAGACATAATTTCACTCTCACAACATTATGGCTGGTTGGAGACAGTCCGAACCACAAGTACCGGGTCCATGGTTCTGGCCGTATACTGGGGGGACGGGGACGACTCCCATTAACCCCTGACTATTCCGGGGATACGCTTATCACAATGCCTTTCTGGTCTGTGCTGAAGCAGGGCATTCTGGCAGCCAAGTGGCTTGACCTTTATTAGTGAGCCTGGTTACCCCCTCTCGGAACCACAGACTTAGAAATCGCCAGCTCATATACAGTGCATAAAATATATTTATATATATACCCTTATACACCATTTAATAAAAAATATCACAAAATTCTTCTAAGTCCCTCGGGAAGAGTGAAAGACGCGCACGTTCATTTTCAGAGCTCCTAGACCTTCCTATAAGAAGTTAGCCAAAAAGTAGCTTCGAAAAACGCTTAGGTTAAGTTTCAGAGTTGCTTCTAATGTACCAAAGCTGGACTTAGACATAATTTCACTCTCACAACATTATGGCTGGTTGGAGACAGTCCGAACCACAATTACCGGGTCCATGGTTCTGGCCGTATACTGGGGGGACGGGGACGACTCCCATTAACCCCTGACTATACCGGGGATACGCTTATCACAATGCCTTTCTGGTCTGTGCTGAAGCAGGGCATTCTGGCAGCCAAGTGGCTTGACCTTTATTAGTGAGCCTGGTTACCCCCTCTCGGAACCACAGACTTAGAAATCGCCAGCTCATATACAGTGCATAAAATATATTTATATATATACCCTTATACACCATTTAATAAAAAATATCACAAAATTCTTCTAAGTCCCTCGGGAAGAGTGAAAGACTCGCACGTTCATTTTCAGAGCTCCTAGATCTTCCTATAAGAAGTTAGCCAAAAAGTAGCTTCGAAAAACGCTTAGGTTAAGATTCAGAGTTGCTTCTAATGTACCAAAGCTGGACTTAGACATAATTTCACTCTCACAACATTATGGCTGGTTGGAGACAGTCCGAACCACAAGTACCGGGTCCATGGTTCTGGCCGTATACTGGGGGGACGGGGACGACTCCCATTAACCCCTGACTATACCGGGGATACGCTTATCACAATGCCTTTCTGGTCTGTGCTGAAGCAGGGCATTCTGGCAGCCAAGTGGCTTGACCTTTATTAGTGAGCCTGGTTACCCCCTCTCAGAACCACAGACTTAGAAATCGCCAGCTCATATACAGTGCATAAAATATATTTATATATATACCCTTATACACCATTTAATAAAAAATATCACAAAATTCTTCTAAGTCCCTCGGGAAGAGTGAAAGACGCGCACGTTCATTTTCAGAGCTCCTAGACCTTCCTATAAGAAGTTAGCCAAAAAGTAGCTTCGAAAAACACTTAGGTTAAGTTTCAGAGTTGCTTCTAATGTACCAAAGCTGGACTTAGACATAATTTCACTCTCACAACATTATGGCTGGTTGGAGACAGTCCGAACCACAAGTACCGGGTCCATGGTTCTGGCCGTATACTGGGGGGGCGGGGACGACTCCCATTAACCCCTGACTATACCGGGGATACGCTTATCACAATGCCTTTCTGGTCTGTGCTGAAGCACGGCATTCTGGCAGCCAAGTGGCTTGACCTTTATTAGTGAGCCTGGTTACCCCCTCTCAGAACCACAGACTTAGAAATCGCCAGCTCATATACAGTGCATAAAATATATTTATATATATACCCTTATACACCATTTAATAAAAAATATCACAAAATTCTTCTAAGTCCCTCGGGAAGAGTGAAAGACGCGCACGTTCATTTTCAGAGCTCCTAGACCTTCCTATAAGAAGTTAGCCAAAAAGTAGCTTCGAAAAACGCTTAGGTTAAGTTTCAGAGTTGCTTCTAATGTACCAAAGCTGGACTTAGACATAATTTCACTCTCACAACATTATGGCTGGTTGGAGACAGTCCGAACCACAAGTACCGGGTCCATGGTTCTGGCCGTATACTGGGGGGACGGGGACGACTCCCATTAACCCCTGAAAAAATGCTGAAATTCGACTTATACAGTGTTTTTGCTTATTAAACTTGATGAATTCTCTCCTCTTGACTGTAGAATAGTATGTTAAGCAAAGCACAATACATTCCTATGTGTAGAAGCACAGATATACACGATTTCACAATGTGTTCCTAGAACAGCTGTGAGCAACTTTTTTACACAACGTTAACAACACATTTGAAGCTCAATATTTCATGGGCTGAAGCGGGGAAGATAGAAAACGTGTGCCCTGTAAAGGCGAAGTCTGTGGCATTAACAGGAAGGGAGAAAAAGTACTTTCTACCCATTTTTAGGTACAGCGGTAAAACGGCAAGTTTCTATGGAACTGCATCTCGGATTGTGACTGTGGTTTTCCCGGTCACACAAAAATGCTGAAATTCGACTTATACAGTGTTTTTGCTTATTAAACTTGATGAATTCTCACCTCTTGACTGTAGAATAGTGTGTAAAGCAAAGCACAATACATTCCTATGTGTAGAAGCAAAGATATACCCGATTTCACAATGTGTTCCTAGAACAGCTGTGAGCAACTTTTTTACACAACGTTAACAACACATTTGAAGCTCAATATTTCATGGGCTGAAGCGGGGAAGATAGAAAACGTGTGCCCTTGTAAAGGCGAAGTCTGTGGCATTAACAGGAAGGGAGAAAAAGTACTTTCTACCCATTTTTAGGTTCAGCGGTAAAATGGCAAGTTTCTATGGAACTGCATCTCGGCTTGTGACTGTGGTTTTCCCGGTCACACAAAAATGCTGAAATTCGACTTATACAGTGTTTTTGCTTAATAAACTTGATGAATTCTCTCCTCTTGACTGTAGAATAGTGTGTAAAGCAAAGCACAATACATTCCTATGTGTAGAAGCAAAGATATACGCGATTTCACAATGTGTTCCTAGAACAGCTGTGAGCAACTTTTTTACACAACGTTAACAACACATTTGAAGCTCAATATTTCATGGGCTGAAGCGGGGAAGATAGAAAACGTGTGCCCTGTAAAGGCGAAGTCTGTGGCATTAACAGGAAGGGAGAAAAAGTACTTTCTACCCATTTTTAGGTACAGCGGTAAAACGGCAAGTTTCTATGGAACTGCATCTCGGATTGTGACTGTGGTTTTCCCGGTCACACAAAAATGCTGAAATTCGACTTATACAGTGTTTTTGCTTATTAAACTTGATGAATTCTCACCTCTTGACTGTAGAATAGTGTGTAAAGCAAAGCACAATACATTCCTATGTGTAGAAGCAAAGATATATGCGATTTCACAATGTGTTCCTAGAACAGCTGTGAGCAACTTTTTTACACAACGTTAACAACACATTTGAAGCTCAATATTTCATGGGCTGAAGCGGGGAAGATAGAAAACGTGTGCCCTGTAAAGGCGAAGTCTGTGGCATTAACAGGAAGGGAGAAAAAGTACTTTCTACCCATTTTTAGGTTCCGCGGTAAAATGGCAAGTTCCTATGGAACTGAATCTCGGCTTGTGACTGTTGTTTTCCCGGTCACACAAAAATGCTGAAATTCGACTTATACAGTGTTTTTGCTTATTAAACTTGATGAATTCTCTCCTTTTGACTGTAGAATAGTGTGTAAAGCAAAGCACAATACATTCCTATGTGTAGAAGAAAAGATATACGCGATTTCACAATGTGTTCCTAGAACAGCTGTGAGCAACTTTTTTACACAACGTTAACAACACATTTGAAGCACAATATTTCATGGGCTGAAGCGGGGAAGATAGAAAACGTGTGCCCTGTAAAGGCGAAGTCTGTGGCATTAACAGGAAGGGAGAAAAAGTACTTTCTACCCATTTTTAGGTTCAGCGGTAAAATGGCAAGTTTCTATGGAACTGCATCTCGGCTTGTGACTGTGGTTTTCCCGGCCACACAAAAATGCTGAAATTCGACTTATACAGTGTTTTTGCTTATTAAACTTGATGAATTCTCTCCTCTTGACTGTAGAATAGTATGTTAAGCAAAGCACAATACATTCCTATGTGTAGAAGCAAAGATATACGCGATTTCACAATGTGTTCCTAGAACAGCTGTGAGCAACTTTTTTTACACAACGTTAACAACACATTTGAAGCTCAATATTTCATGGGCTGAAGCGGGGAAGATAGAAAACGTGTGCCCTGTAAAGGCGAAGTCTGTGGCATTAACAGGAAGGGAGAAAAAGTACTTTCTACCCATTTTTAGGTACAGCGGTAAAACGGCAAGTTTCTATGGAACTGCATCTCGGATTGTGACTGTGGTTTTCCCGGTCACACAAAAATGCTGAAATTCGACTTATACAGTGTTTTTGCTTATTAAACTTGATGAATTCTCACCTCTTGACTGTAGAATAGTGTGTAAAGCAAAGCACAATACATTCCTATGTGTAGAAGCAAAGATATACGCGATTTCACAATGTGTTCCTAGAACAGCTGTGAGCAACTTTTTTACACAACGTTAACAACACATTTGAAGCTCAATATTTCATGGGCTGAAGCGGGGAAGATAGAAAACGTGTGCCCTGTAAAGGCGAAGTCTGTGGCATTAACAGGAAGGGAGAAAAAGTACTTTCTACCCATTTTTAGGTTCAGCGGTAAAATGGCAAGTTTCTATGGAACTGCATCTCGGCTTGTGACTGTGGTTTTCCCGGTCACACAAAAATGCTGAAATTCGACTTATACAGTGTTTTTGCTTAATAAACTTGATGAATTCTCTCCTCTTGACTGTAGAATAGTGTGTAAAGCAAAGCACAATACATTCCTATGTGTAGAAGCAAAGATATACGCGATTTCACAATGTGTTCCTAGAACAGCTGTGAGCAACTTTTTTACACAACGTTAACAACACATTTGAAGCTCAATATTTCATGGGCTGAAGCGGGGAAGATAGAAAACGTGTGCCCTGTAAAGGCGAAGTCTGTGGCATTAACAGGAAGGGAGAAAAAGTACTTTCTACCCATTTTTAGGTTCCGCGGTAAAATGGCAAGTTCCTATGGAACTGAATCTCGGCTTGTGACTGTTGTTTTCCCGGTCACACAAAAATGCTGAAATTCGACTTATACAGTGTTTTTGCTTATTAAACTTGATGAATTCTCTCCTTTTGACTGTAGAATAGTGTGTAAAGGAAAGCACAATACATTCCTATGTGTAGAAGAAAAGATATACGCGATTTCACAATGTGTTCCTAGAACAGCTGTGAGCAACTTTTTTACACAACGTTAACAACACATTTGAAGCTCAATATTTCATGTGCTGAAACGGGGAAGATAGAAAACGTGTGCCCTGTAAAGGCGAAGTCTGTGGCATTAACAGGAAGGGAGAAAAAGTACTTTCTACCCATTTTTAGGTTCAGCGGTAAAATGGCAAGTTTCTATGGAACTGCATCTCGGCTTGTGACTGTGGTTTTCCCGGCCACACAAAAATGCTGAAATTCGACTTATACAGTGTTTTTGCTTATTAAACTTGATGAATTCTCTCCTCTTGACTGTAGAATAGTATGTTAAGCAAAGCACAATACATTCCTATGTGTAGAAGCAAAGATATACACGATTTCACAATGTGTTCCTAGAACAGCTGTGAGCAACTTTTTTACACAACGTTAACAACACATTTGAAGCTCAATATTTCATGGGCTGAAGCGGGGAAGATAGAAAACGTGTGCCCTGTAAAGGCGAAGTCTGTGGCATTAACAGGAAGGGAGAAAAAGTACTTTCTACCCATTTTTAGGTACAGCGGTAAAACGGCAAGTTTCTATGGAACTGCATCTCGGATTGTGACTGTGGTTTTCCCGGTCACACAAAAATGCTGAAATTCGACTTATACAGTGTTTTTGCTTATTAAACTTGATGAATTCTCACCTCTTGACTGTAGAATAGTGTGTAAAGCAAAGCACAATACATTCCTATGTGTAAAAGCAAAGATATACGCGATTTCACAATGTGTTCCTAGAACAGCTGTGAGCAACTTTTTTACACAACGTTAACAACACATTTGAAGCTCAATATTTCATGGGCTGAAGCGGGGAAGATAGAAAACGTGTGCCCTGTAAAGGCGAAGTCTGTGGCATTAACAGGAAGGGAGAAAAAGTACTTTCTACCCATTTTTAGGTTCAGCGGTAAAATGGCAAGTTTCTATGGAACTGCATCTCGGCTTGTGACTGTGGTTTTCCCGGTCACACAAAAATGCTGAAATTCGACTTATACAGTGTTTTTGCTTAATAAACTTGATGAATTCTCTCCTCTTGACTGTAGAATAGTGTGTAAAGCAAAGCACAATACATTCCTATGTGTAGAAGCAAAGATATACGCGATTTCACAATGTGTTCCTAGAACAGCTGTGAGCAACTTTTTTACACAACGTTAACAACACATTTGAAGCTCAATATTTCATGGGCTGAAGCGGGGAAGATAGAAAACGTGTGCCCTGTAATGGCGAAGTCTGTGGCATTAACAGGAAGGGAGAAAAAGTACTTTCTACCCATTTTTAGGTACAGCGGTAAAACGGCAAGTTTCTATGGAACTGCATCTCGGATTGTGACTGTGGTTTTCCCGGTCACACAAAAATGCTGAAATTCGACTTATACAGTGTTTTTGCTTATTAAACTTGATGAATTCTCACCTCTTGACTGTAGAATAGTGTGTAAAGCAAAGCACAATACATTCCTATGTGTAGAAGCAAAGATATACGCGATTTCACAATGTGTTCCTAGAACAGCTGTGAGCAACTTTTTTACACAACGTTAACAACACATTTGAAGCTCAATATTTCATGGGCTGAAGCGGGGAAGATAGAAAACGTGTGCCCTGTAAAGGCGAAGTCTGTGGCATTAACAGGAAGGAAGAAAAAGTACTTTCTACCCATTTTTAGGTTCAGCGGTAAAATGGCAAGTTTCTATGGAACTGCATCTCGGCTTGTGACTGTGGTTTTCCCGGCCACACAAAAATGCTGAAATTCGACTTATACAGTGTTTTTGCTTAATAAACTTGATGAATTCTCTCCTCTTGACTGTAGAATAGTGTGTAAAGCAAAGCACAATACATTCCTATGTGTAGAAGCAAAGATATACGCGATTTCACAATGTGTTCCTAGAACAGCTGTGAGCAACTTTTTTACACAACGTTAACAACACATTTGAAGCTCAATATTTCATGGGCTGAAGCGGGGAAGATAGAAAACGTGTGCCCTGTAATGGCGAAGTCTGTGGCATTAACAGGAAGGGAGAAAAAGTACTTTCTACCCATTTTTAGGTACAGCGGTAAAACGGCAAGTTTCTATGGAACTGCATCTCGGATTGTGACTGTGGTTTTCCCGGTCACACAAAAATGCTGAAATTCGACTTATACAGTGTTTTTGCTTATTAAACTTGATGAATTCTCACCTCTTGACTGTAGAATAGTGTGTAAAGCAAAGCACAATACATTCCTATGTGTAGAAGCAAAGATATACGCGATTTCACAATGTGTTCCTAGAACAGCTGTGAGCAACTTTTTTACACAACGTTAACAACACATTTGAAGCTCAATATTTCATGGGCTGAAGCGGGGAAGATAGAAAACGTGTGCCCTGTAAAGGCGAAGTCTGTGGCATTAACAGGAAGGAAGAAAAAGTACTTTCTACCCATTTTTAGGTTCAGCGGTAAAATGGCAAGTTTCTATGGAACTGCATCTCGGCTTGTGACTGTGGTTTTCCCGGCCACACAAAAATGCTGAAATTCGACTTATACAGTGTTTTTGCTTATTAAACTTGATGAATTCTCTCCTCTTGACTGTAGAATAGTATGTTAAGCAAAGCACAATACATTCCTATGTGTAGAAGCAAAGATATACACGATTTCACAATGTGTTCCTAGAACAGCTGTGAGCAACTTTTTTACACAACGTTAACAACACATTTGAAGCTCAATATTTCATGGGCTGAAGCGGGGAAGATAGAAAACGTGTGCCCTGTAAAGGCGAAGTCTGTGGCATTAACAGGAAGGGAGAAAAAGTACTTTCTACCCATTTTTAGGTACAGCGGTAAAACGGCAAGTTTCTATGGAACTGCATCTCGGATTGTGACTGTGGTTTTCCCGGTCACACATAAATGCTGAAATTCGACTTATACAGTGTTTTTGCTTAATAAACTTGATGAATTCTCTCCTCTTGACTGTAGAATAGTGTGTAAAGCAAAGCACAATACATTCCTATGTGTAGAAGCAAAGATATACGCGATTTCACAATGTGTTCCTAGAACAGCTGTGAGCAACTTTTTTACACAACGTTAACAACACATTTGAAGCTCAATATTTCATGGGCTGAAGCGGGGAAGATAGAAAACGTGTGCCCTGTAATGGCGAAGTCTGTGGCATTAACAGGAAGGGAGAAAAAGTACTTTCTACCCATTTTTAGGTACAGCGGTAAAACGGCAAGTTTCTATGGAACTGCATCTCGGATTGTGACTGTGGTTTTCCCGGTCACACAAAAATGCTGAAATTCGACTTATACAGTGTTTTTGCTTATTAAACTTGATGAATTCTCACCTCTTGACTGTAGAATAGTGTGTAAAGCAAAGCACAATACATTCCTATGTGTAGAAGCAAAGATATACGCGATTTCACAATGTGTTCCTAGAACAGCTGTGAGCAACTTTTTTACACAACGTTAACAACACATTTGAAGCTCAATATTTCATGGGCTGAAGCGGGGAAGATAGAAAACGTGTGCCCTGTAAAGGCGAAGTCTGTGGCATTAACAGGAAGGAAGAAAAAGTACTTTCTACCCATTTTTAGGTTCAGCGGTAAAATGGCAAGTTTCTATGGAACTGCATCTCGGCTTGTGACTGTGGTTTTCCCGGTCACACAAAAATGCTGAAATTCGACTTATACAGTGTTTTTGCTTATTAAACTTGATGAATTCTCTCCTCTTGACTGTAGAATAGTATGTTAAGCAAAGCACAATACATTCCTATGTGTAGAAGCACAGATATACACGATTTCACAATGTGTTCCTAGAACAGCTGTGAGCAACTTTTTTACACAACGTTAACAACACATTTGAAGCTCAATATTTCATTGGCTGAAGCGGGGAAGATAGAAAACGTGTGCCCTGTAAAGGCGAAGTCTGTGGCATTAACAGGAAGGGAGAAAAAGTACTTTCTACCCATTTTTAGGTACAGCGGTAAAACGGCAAGTTTCTATGGAACTGCATCTCGCTTGTGACTGTGGTTTTCCCGGTCACACAAAAATGCTGAAATTCGACTTATACAGTGTTTTTGCTTAATAAACTTGATGAATTCTCTCCTCTTGACTGTAGAATAGTGTGTAAAGCAAAGCACAATACATTCCTATGTGTAGAAGCAAAGATATACGCGATTTCACAATGTGTTCCTAGAACAGCTGTGAGCAACTTTTTTACACAACGTTAACAACACATTTGAAGCTCAATATTTCATGGGCTGAAGCGGGGAAGATAGAAAACGTGTGCCCTGTAAAGGCGAAGTCTGTGGCATTAACAGGAAGGGAGAAAAAGTACTTTCTACCCATTTTTAGGTACAGCGGTAAAACGGCAAGTTTCTATGGAACTGCATCTCGGATTGTGACTGTGGTTTTCCCGGTCACACAAAAATGCTGAAATTCGACTTATACAGTGTTTTTGCTTAATAAACTTGATGAATTCTCTCCTCTTGACTGTAGAATAGTGTGTAAAGCAAAGCACAATACATTCCTATGTGTAGAAGCAAAGATATACGCGATTTCACAATGTGTTCCTAGAACAGCTGTGAGCAACTTTTTTACACAACGTTAACAACACATTTGAAGCTCAATATTTCATGGGCTGAAGCGGGGAAGATAGAAAACGTGTGCCCTGTAAAGGCGAAGTCTGTGGCATTAACAGGAAGGGAGAAAAAGTACTTTCTACCCATTTTTAGGTACAGCGGTAAAACGGCAAGTTTCTATGGAACTGCATCTCGGATTGTGACTGTGGTTTTCCCGGTCACACAAAAATGCTGAAATTCGACTTATACAGTGTTTTTGCTTATTAAACTTGATGAATTCTCACCTCTTGACTGTAGAATAGTGTGTAAAGCAAAGCACAATACATTCCTATGTGTAGAAGCAAAGATATACGCGATTTCACAATGTGTTCCTAGAACAGCTGTGAGCAACTTTTTTACACAACGTTAACAACACATTTGAAGCTCAATATTTCATGGGCTGAAGCGGGGAAGATAGAAAACGTGTGCCCTGTAAAGGCGAAGTCTGTGGCATTAACAGGAAGGGAGAAAAAGTACTTTCTACCCATTTTTAGGTACAGCGGTAAAATGGCAAGTTTCTATGGAACTGCATCTCGGATTGTGACTGTGGTTTTCCCGGTCACACAAAAATGCTGAAATTCGACTTATACAGTGTTTTTGCTTATTAAACTTGATGAATTCTCACCTCTTGACTGTAGAATAGTGTGTAAAGCAAAGCACAATACATTCCTATGTGTAGAAGCAAAGATATACGCGATTTCACAATGTGTTCCTAGAACAGCTGTGAGCAACTTTTTTACACAACGTTAACAACACATTTGAAGCTCAATATTTCATGGGCTGAAGCGGGGAAGATAGAAAACGTGTGCCCTGTAAAGGCGAAGTCTGTGGCATTAACAGGAAGGGAGAAAAAGTACTTTCTACCCATTTTTAGGTTCCGCGGTAAAATGGCAAGTTCCTATGGAACTGAATCTCGGCTTGTGACTGTTGTTTTCCCGGTCACACAAAAATGCTGAAATTCGACTTATACAGTGTTTTTGCTTATTAAACTTGATGAATTCTCTCCTTTTGACTGTAGAATAGTGTGTAAAGCAAAGCACAATACATTCCTATGTGTAGAAGCAAAGATATACGCGATTTCACAATGTGTTCCTAGAACAGCTGTGAGCAACTTTTTTACACAATGTTAACAACACATTTGAAGCTCAATATTTCATGGGCTGAAGCGGGGAAGATAGAAAACGTGTGCCCTGTAAAGGCGAAGTCTGTGGCATTAACAGGAAGTAGAAAAAGTACTTTCTACCCATTTTTAGGTTCAGCGGTAAAACGGCAAGTTTCTATGGAACTGCATCTCGGCTTGTCACTGTGGTTTTCCCGGTCAAACAAAAATGCTGAAATTCGACTTATACAGTGTTTTTGCTTATTAAACTTGATGAATTCTCTCCTCTTGACTGTAGAATAGTGTGTAAAGCAAAGCACAATACATTCCTACTGTATGTGTAGAAGAAAAGATTTACGCGATTTCACAATGTGTTCCTAGAACAGCTGTGAGCAACTTTTTTACACAACGTTAACAACACATTTGAAGCTCAATATTTCATGGGCTGAAGCGGGGAAGATAGAAAACGTGTGCCCTGTAAAGGCGAAGTCTGTGGCATTAACAGGAAGGGAGAAAAAGTACTTTCTACCCATTTTTAGGTTCAGCGGTAAAATGGCAAGTTTCTATGGAACTGCATCTCGACTTGTGACTGTGGTTTTCCCGGTCACACAAAAATGCTGAAATTCGACTTATACAGTGTTTTTGCTTATTAAACTTGATGAATTCTCTCCTCTTGACTGTAGAATAGTGTGTTAAGCAAAGCACAATACATTCCTATGTGTAGAAGCAAAGATATACGCGATTTCACAATGTGTTCCTAGAACAGCTGTGAGCAACTTTTTTACACAATGTTAACAACACATTTGAAGCTCAATATTTCATGGGCTGAAGCGGGGAAGATAGAAAACGTGTGCCCTGTAAAGGCGAAGTCTGTGGCATTAACAGGAAGGGAGAAAAAGTACTTTCTACCCATTTTTAGGTTCAGCGGTAAAATGGCAAGTTTCTATGGAACTGCATCTCGACTTGTGACTGTGGTTTTCCCGGTCACACAAAAATGCTGAAATTCGACTTATACAGTGTTTTTGCTTATTAAACTTGATGAATTCTCTCCTCTTGACTGTAGAATAGTGTGTAAAGCAAAGCACAATACATTGCTATGTGTAGAAGCAAAGATATACGCGATTTCACAATGTGTTCCTAGAACAGCTGTGAGCAACTTTTTTACACCACGTTAACAACACATTTGAAGCTCAATATTTCATGGGCTGAAGCGGGGAAGATAGAAAACGTGTGCCCTGTAAAGGCGAAGTCTGTGGCATTAACAGGAAGGGAGAAAAAGTACTTTCTACCCATTTTTAGGTACAGCGGTAAAATGGCAAGTTTCTATGGAACTGCATCTCGCTTGTGACTGTGGTTTTCCCGGTCACACAAAAATGCTGAAATTCGACTTATACAGTGTTTTTGCTTATTAAACTTGATGAATTCTCTCCTCTTGACTGTAGAATAGTGTGTAAAGCAAAGCACAATACATTCCTATGTGTAGAAGCAAAGATATACGCGATTTCACAATGTGTTCCTAGAACAGCTGTGTGCAACTTTTTTACACAATGTTAACAACACATTTGAAGCTCAATATTTCATGGGCTGAAGCGGGGAAGATAGAAAACGTGTGCCCTGTAAAGGCGAAGTCTGTGGCATTAACAGGAAGGGAGAAAAAGTACTTTCTACCCATTTTTAGGTTCAGTGGTAAAATGGCAAGTTTCTATGGAACTGCTTCTCGGCTTGTGACTGTGGTTTTCCCGGTCACACAAAAATGCTGAAATTCGACTTATACAGTGTTTTTGCTTATTAAACTTGATGAATTCTCTCCTCTTGACTCTAGAATAGTGTGTAAAGCAAAGCACAATACATTCCTATATGTAGAAGAAAAGATATACGCGATTTCACAATGTGTTCCTAGAACAGCTGTGAGCAACTTTTTTACACAACGTTAACAACACATTTGAAGCTCAATATTTCATGGGCTGAAGCGGGGAAGATAGAAAACGTGTGCCCTGTAAAGGCGAAGTCTGTGGCATTAACAGGAAGGGAGAAAAAGTACTTTCTACCCATTTTTAGGTTCAGCGGTAAAATGGCAAGTTTCTATGGAACTGCATCTCGACTTGTGACTGTGGTTTTCCCGGTCACACAAAAATGCTGAAATTCGACTTATACAGTGTTTTTGCTTATTAAATTTGATGAATTCTCTCCTCTTGACTGTAGAATAGTGTGTAAAGCAAAGCACAATACATTTCTATGTGTAGAAGCAAAGATATACGCGATTTCACAATGTGTTCCTAGAACAGCTGTGAGCAACTTTTTTACACCACGTTAACAACACATTTGAAGCTCAATATTTCATGGGCTAAAGCGGGGAAGATAGAAAACGTGTGCCCTGTAAAGGCGAAGTCTGTGGCATTAACAGGAAGGGAGAAAAAGTACTTTCTACCCATTTTTAGGTTCAGCGGTAAAACGGCAAGTTTCTATGGAACTGCATCTCGGCTTGTGACTGTGGTTTTCCCGGTCACACAAAAATGCTGAAATTCGACTTATACAGTGTTTTTGATTATTAAACTTGATGAATTCTCTCCTCTTGACTGTAGAATAGTGTGTAAAGCAAAGCACAATACATTCCTATGTGTAGAAGCAAAGATATACGCGATTTCACAATGTGTTCCTAGTGTTGTGTTTGTGAGAGTGAAATTATGTCTAAGTCCAGCTTTGGTACATTAGAAGCAACTCTGAAACTTAACCTAAGCGTTTTTCGAAGCTACTTTTTGGCTAACTTCTTATAGGAAGGTCTAGGAGCTCTGAAAATGAACGTGCGCGTCTTTCACTCTTCCCGAGGGACTTAGAAGAATTTTGTGATATTTTTTATTAAAATGGTGTATAAGGGTATATATATAAATATATTTTATGCACTGTATATGAGCTGGCGATTTCTAAGTCTGTGGTTCCGAGAGGGGGTAACCAGGCTCACTAATAAAGGTCAAGCCACTTGGCTGCCAGAATGCCGTGCTTCAGCACAGACCAGAAAGGCATTGTGATAAGCGTATCCCCGGTATAGTCAGGGGTTAATGGGAGTCGTCCCCGCCCCCCCAGTATACGGCCAGAACCATGGACCCGGTACTTGTGGTTCGGACTGTCTCCAACCAGCCATAATGTTGTGAGAGTGAAATTATGTCTAAGTCCAGCTTTGGTACATTAGAAGCAACTCTGAAACTTAACCTAAGCGTTTTTCGAAGCTACTTTTTGGCTAACTTCTTATAGGAAGGTCTAGGAGCTCTGAAAATGAACGTGCGCATCTTTCACTCTTCCCGAGGGACTTAGAAGAATTTTGTGATATTTTTTATTAAATGGTGTATAAGGGTATATATATAAATATATTTTATGCACTGTATATGAGCTGGCGATTTCTAAGTCTGTGGTTCCGAGAGGGGGTAACCAGGCTCACTAATAAAGGTCAAGCCACTTGGCTGCCAGAATGCCCTGCTTCAGCACAGACCAGAAAGGCATTGTGATAAGCGTATCCCCGGTATAGTCAGGGGTTAATGGGAGTCGTCCCCGTCCCCCCAGTATACGGCCAGAACCATGGACCCGGTACTTGTGGTTCGGACTGTCTCCAACCAGCCATAATGTTGTGAGAGTGAAATTATGTCTAAGTCCAGCTTTGGTACATTAGAAGCAACTCTGAAACTTAACCTAAGCGTTTTTCGAAGCTACTTTTTGGCTAACTTCTTATAGGAAGGTCTAGGAGCTCTGAAAATGAACGTGCGCATCTTTCACTCTTCCCGAGGGACTTAGAAGAATTTTGTGATATTTTTTATTAAATGGTGTATAAGGGTATATATATAAATATATTTTATGCACTGTATATGAGCTGGCGATTTCTAAGTCTGTGGTTCCGAGAGGGGGTAACCAGGCTCACTAATAAAGGTCAAGCCACTTGGCTGCCAGAATGCCCTGCTTCAGCACAGACCAGAAAGGCATTGTGATAAGCGTATCCCCGGTATAGTCAGGGGTTAATGGGAGTCGTCCCCGTCCCCCCAGTATACGGCCAGAACCATGGACCCGGTACTTGTGGTTCGGACTGTCTCCAACCAGCCATAATGTTGTGAGAGTGAAATTATGTCTAAATCCAGCTTTGGTACATTAGAAGCAACTCTGAAACTTAACCTAAGCGTTTTTCGAAGCTACTTTTTGGCTAACTTCTTATAGGAAGGTCTAGGAGCTCTGAAAATGAACGTGCGCATCTTTCACTCTTCCCGAGGGACTTAGAAGAATTTTGTGATATTTTTTATTAAATGGTGTATAAGGGTATATATATAAATATATTTTATGCACTGTATATGAGCTGGCGATTTCTAAGTCTGTGGTTCCGAGAGGGGGTAACCAGGCTCACTAATAAAGGTCAAGCCACTTGGCTGCCAGAATGCCCTGCTTCAGCACAGACCAGAAAGGCATTGTGATAAGCGTATCCCCGGTATAGTCAGGGGTTAATGGGAGTCGTCCCCGTCCCCCCAGTATACGGCCAGAACCATGGACCCGGTACTTGTGGTTCGGACTGTCTCCAACCAGCCATAATGTTGTGAGAGTGAAATTATGTCTAAGTCCAGCTTTGATACATTAGAAGCAACTCTGAAACTTAACCTAAGCGTTTTTCGAAGCTACTTTTTGGCTAACTTCTTATAGGAAGGTCTAGGAGCTCTGAAAATGAACGTGCGCGTCTTTCACTCTTCCCGAGGGACTTAGAAGAATGTTGTGATATTTTTTATTAAAATGGTGTATAAGGGTATATATATAAATATATTTTATGCACTGTATATGAGCTGGCGATTTCTAAGTCTGTGGTTCCGAGAGGAGGTAACCAGGCTCACTAATAAAGGTCAAGCCACTTGGCTGCCAGAATGCCCTGCTTCAGCACAGACCAGAAAGGCATTGTGATAAGCGTATCCCCGGTATAGTCAGGGGTTAATGGGAGTCGTCCCCGCCCCCCCAGTATACGGCCAGAACCATGGACCCGGTACTTGTGGTTCGGACTGTCTCCAACCAGCCATAATGTTGTGAGAGTGAAATTATGTCTAAGTCCAGCTTTGGTACATTAGAAGCAACTCTGAAACTTAACCTAAGCGTTTTTCGAAGCTACTTTTTGGCTAACTTCTTATAGGAAGGTCTAGGAGCTCTGAAAATGAACGTGCGCATCTTTCACTCTTCCCGAGGGACTTAGAAGAATTTTGTGATATTTTTTATTAAATGGTGTATAAGGGTATATATATAAATATATTTTATGCACTGTATATGAGCTGGCGATTTCTAAGTCTGTGGTTCCGAGAGGGGGTAACCAGGCTCACTAATAAAGGTCAAGCCACTTGGCTGCCAGAATGCCCTGCTTCAGCACAGACCAGAAAGGCATTGTGATAAGCGTATCCCCGGTATAGTCAGGGGTTAATGGGAGTCGTCCCCGTCCCCCCAGTATACGGCCAGAACCATGGACCCGGTACTTGTGGTTCGGACTCTCTCCAACCAGCCATAATGTTGTGAGAGTGAAATTATGTCTAAGTCCAGCTTTGGTACATTAGAAGCAACTCTGAAACTTAACCTAAGCGTTTTTCGAAGCTACTTTTTGGCTAACTTCTTATAGGAAGGTCTAGGAGCTCTGAAAATGAACGTGCGCGTCTTTCACTCTTCCCGAGGGACTTAGAAGAATTTTGTGATATTTTTTATTAAATGGTGTATAAGGGTATATATATAAATATATTTTATGCACTGTATATGAGCTGGCGATTTCTAAGTCTGTGGTTCCGAGAGGGGGTAACCAGGCTCACTAATAAAGGTCAAGCCACTTGGCTGCCAGAATGCCCTGCTTCAGCACAGACCAGAAAGGCATTGTGATAAGCGTATCCCCGGTATAGTCAGGGGTTAATGGGAGTCGTCCCCGTCCCCCCAGTATACGGCCAGAACCATGGACCCGGTACTTGTGGTTCGGACTGTCTCCAACCAGCCATAATGTTGTGAGAGTGAAATTATGTCTAAGTCCAGCTTTGGTACATTAGAAGCAACTCTGAAACTTAACCTAAGCGTTTTTCGAAGCTACTTTTTGGCTAACTTCTTATAGGAAGGTCTAGGAGCTCTGAAAATGAACGTGCGCGTCTTTCACTCTTCCCGAGGGACTTAGAAGAATTTTGTGATATTTTTTATTAAAATGGTGTATAAGGGTATATATATAAATATATTTTATGCACTGTATATGAGCTGGCGATTTCTAAGTCTGTGGTTCCGAGAGGGGGTAACCAGGCTCACTAATAAAGGTCAAGCCACTTGGCTGCCAGAATGCCCTGCTTCAGCACAGACCAGAAAGGCATTGTGATAAGCGTATCCCCGGTATAGTCAGGGGTTAATGGGAGTCGTCCCCGTCCCCCCAGTATACGGCCAGAACCATGGACCCGGTACTTGTGGTTCGGACTGTCTCCAACCAGCCATAATGTTGTGAGAGTGAAATTATGTCTAAGTGCAGCTTTGGTACATTAGAAGCAACTCTGAAACTTAACCTAAGCGTTTTTCGAAGCTACTTTTTGGCTAACTTCTTATAGGAAGGTCTAGGAGCTCTGAAAATGAACGTGCGCGTCTTTCACTCTTCCCGAGGGACTTAGAAGAATTTTGTGATATTTTTTATTAAAATGGTGTATAAGGGTATATATATAAATATATTTTATGCACTGTATATGAGCTGGCGATTTCTAAGTCTGTGGTTCCGAGAGGGGGTAACCAGGCTCACTAATAAAGGTCAAGCCACTTGGCTGCCAGAATGCCCTGCTTCAGCACAGACCAGAAAGGCATTGTGATAAGCGTATCCCCGGTATAGTCAGGGGTTAATGGGAGTCGTCCCCGTCCCCCCAGTATACGGCCAGAACCATGGACCCGGTACTTGTGGTTCGGACTCTCTCCAACCAGCCATAATGTTGTGAGAGTGAAATTATGTCTAAGTCCAGCTTTGGTACATTAGAAGCAACTCTGAAACTTAACCTAAGCGTTTTTCGAAGCTACTTTTTGGCTAACTTCTTATAGGAAGGTCTAGGAGCTCTGAAAATGAACGTGCGCGTCTTTCACTCTTCCCGAGGGACTTAGAAGAATTTTGTGATATTTTTTATTAAATGGAGTATAAGGGTATATATATAAATATATTTTATGCACTGTATATGAGCTGGCGATTTCTAAGTCTGTGGTTCCGAGAGGGGGTAACCAGGCTCACTAATAAAGGTCAAGCCACTTGGCTGCCAGAATGGCCTGCTTCAGCACAGACCAGAAAGGCATTGTGATAAGCGTATCCCCGGTATAGTCAGGGGTTAATGGGAGTCGTCCCCGTCCCCCCAGTATACGGCCAGAACCATGGACCCGGTACTTGTGGTTCGGACTGTCTCCAACCAGCCATAATGTTGTGAGAGTGAAATTATGTCTAAGTCCAGCTTTGGTACATTAGAAGCAACTCTGAAACTTAACCTAAGCGTTTTTCGAAGCTACTTTTTGGCTAACTTCTTATAGGAAGGTCTAGGAGCTCTGAAAATGAACGTGCGCGTCTTTCACTCTTCCCGAGGGACTTAGAAGAATTTTGTGATATTTTTTATTAAAATGGTGTATAAGGGTATATATATAAATATATTTTATGCACTGTATATGAGCTGGCGATTTCTAAGTCTGTGGTTCCGAGAGGGGGTAACCAGGCTCACTAATAAAGGTCAAGCCACTTGGCTGCCAGAATGCCGTGCTTCAGCACAGACCAGAAAGGCATTGTGATAAGCGTATCCCCGGTATAGTCAGGGGTTAATGGGAGTCGTCCCCGCCCCCCCAGTATACGGCCAGAACCATGAACCCGGTACTTGTGGTTCGGACTGTCTCCAACCAGCCATAATGTTGTGAGAGTGAAATTATGTCTAAGTCCAGCTTTGGTACATTAGAAGCAACTCTGAAACTTAACCTAAGCGTTTTTCGAAGCTACTTTTTGGCTAACTTCTTATAGGAAGGTCTAGGAGCTCTGAAAATGAACGTGCGCATCTTTCACTCTTCCCGAGGGACTTAGAAGAATTTTGTGATATTTTTTATTAAATGGTGTATAAGGGTATATATATAAATATATTTTATGCACTGTATATGAGCTGGCGATTTCTAAGTCTGTGGTTCCGAGAGGGGGTAACCAGGCTCACTAATAAAGGTCAAGCCACTTGGCTGCCAGAATGCCGTGCTTCAGCACAGACCAGAAAGGCATTGTGATAAGCGTATCCCCGGTATAGTCAGGGGTTAATGGGAGTCGTCCCCGCCCCCCCAGTATACGGCCAGAACCATGGACCCGGTACTTGTTGTTCGGACTGTCTCCAACCAGCCATAATGTTGTGAGAGTGAAATTATGTCTAAGTCCAGCTTTGGTACATTAGAAGCAACTCTGAAACTTAACCTAAGCGTTTTTCGAAGCTACTTTTTGGCTAACTTCTTATAGGAAGGTCTAGGAGCTCTGAAAATGAACGTGCGCGTCTTTCACTCTTCCCGAGGGACTTAGAAGAATTTTGTGATATTTTTTATTAAATGGTGTATAAGGGTATATATATAAATATATTTTATGCACTGTATATGAGCTGGCGATTTCTAAGTCTGTGGTTCCGAGAGGGGGTAACCAGGCTCACTAATAAAGGTCAAGCCACTTGGCTGCCAGAATGCCCTGCTTCAGCACAGACCAGAAAGGCATTGTGATAAGCGTATCCCCGGTATAGTCAGGGGTTAATGGGAGTCGTCCCCGTCCCCCCAGTATACGGCCAGAACCATGGACCCGGTACTTGTGGTTCGGACTGTCTCCAACCAGCCATAATGTTGTGAGAGTGAAATTATGTCTAAGTCCAGCTTTGGTACATTAGAAGCAACTCTGAAACTTAACCTAAGCGTTTTTCGAAGCTACTTTTTGGCTAACTTCTTATAGGAAGATCTAGGAGCTCTGAAAATGAACGTGCGCGTCTTTCACTCTTCCCGAGGGACTTAGAAGAATTTTGTGATATTTTTTATTAAATGGTGTATAAGGGTATATATATAAATATATTTTATGCACTGTATATGAGCTGGCGATTTCTAAGTCTGTGGTTCCGAGAGGGGGTAACCAGGCTCACTAATAAAGGTCAAGCCACTTGGCTGCCAGAATGCCCTGCTTCAGCACAGACCAGAAAGGCATTGTGATAAGCGTATCCCCGGTATAGTCAGGGGTTAATGGGAGTCGTCCCCGTCCCCCCAGTATACGGCCAGAACCATGGACCCGGTACTTGTGGTTCGGACTGTCTCCAACCAGCCATAATGTTGTGAGAGTGAAATTATGTCTAAGTCCAGCTTTGGTACATTAGAAGCAACTCTGAAACTTAACCTAAGCGTTTTTCGAAGCTACTTTTTGGCTAACTTCTTATAGGAAGGTCTAGGAGCTCTGAAAATGAACGTGCGCGTCTTTCACTCTTCCCGAGGGACTTAGAAGAATTTTGTGATATTTTTTATTAAATGGTGTATAAGGGTATATATATAAATATATTTTATGCACTGTATATGAGCTGGCGATTTCTAAGTCTGTGGTTCCGAGAGGGGGTAACCAGGCTCACTAATAAAGGTCAAGCCACTTGGCTGCCAGAATGCCCTGCTTCAGCACAGACCAGAAAGGCATTGTGATAAGCGTATCCCCGGTATAGTCAGGGGTTAATGGGAGTCGTCCCCGTCCCCCCAGTATACGGCCAGAACCATGGACCCGGTACTTGTGGTTCGGACTGTCTCCAACCAGCCATAATGTTGTGAGAGTGAAATTATGTCTAAGTCCAGCTTTGGTACATTAGAAGCAACTCTGAAACTTAACCTAAGCGTTTTTCGAAGCTACTTTTTGGCTAACTTCTTATAGGAAGGTCTAGGAGCTCTGAAAATGAACGTGCGCGTCTTTCACTCTTCCCGAGGGACTTAGAAGAATTGTGTGATATTTTTTATTAAATGGTGTATAAGGGTATATATATAAATATATTTTATGCACTGTATATGAGCTGGCGATTTCTAAGTCTGTGGTTCCGAGAGGGGGTAACCAGGCTCACTAATAAAGGTCAAGCCACTTGGCTGCCAGAATGCCCTGCTTCAGCACAGACCAGAAAGGCATTGTGATAAGCGTATCCCCGGTATAGTCAGGGGTTAATGGGAGTCGTCCCCGTCCCCCCAGTATACGGCCAGAACCATGGACCCGGTACTTGTGGTTCGGACTGTCTCCAACCAGCCATAATGTTGTGAGAGTGAAATTATGTCTAAGTCCAGCTTTGGTACATTAGAAGCAACTCTGAAACTTAACCTAAGCGTTTTTCGAAGCTACTTTTTGGCTAACTTCTTATAGGAAGATCTAGGAGCTCTGAAAATGAACGTGCGCGTCTTTCACTCTTCCCGAGGGACTTAGAAGAATTTTGTGATATTTTTTATTAAATGGTGTATAAGGGTATATATATAAATATATTTTATGCACTGTATATGAGCTGGCGATTTCTAAGTCTGTGGTTCCGAGAGGGGGTAACCAGGCTCACTAATAAAGGTCAAGCCACTTGGCTGCCAGAATGCCCTGCTTCAGCACAGACCAGAAAGGCATTGTGATAAGCGTATCCCCGGTATAGTCAGGGGTTAATGGGAGTCGTCCCCGTCCCCCCAGTATACGGCCAGAACCATGGACCCGGTACTTGTGGTTCGGACTGTCTCCAACCAGCCATAATGTTGTGAGAGTGAAATTATGTCTAAGTCCAGCTTTGGTACATTAGAAGCAACTCTGAAACTTAACCTAAGCGTTTTTCGAAGCTACTTTTTGGCTAACTTCTTATAGGAAGGTCTAGGAGCTCTGAAAATGAACGTGCGCGTCTTTCACTCTTCCCGAGGGACTTAGAAGAATTTTGTGATATTTTTTATTAAATGGTGTATAAGGGTATATATATAAATATATTTTATGCACTGTATATGAGCTGGCGATTTCTAAGTCTGTGGTTCCGAGAGGGGGTAACCAGGCTCACTAATAAAGGTCAAGCCACTTGGCTGCCAGAATGCCCTGCTTCAGCACAGACCAGAAAGGCATTGTGATAAGCGTATCCCCGGTATAGTCAGGGGTTAATGGGAGTCGTCCCCGTCCCCCCAGTATACGGCCAGAACCATGGACCCGGTACTTGTGGTTCGGACTGTCTCCAACCAGCCATAATGTTGTGAGAGTGAAATTATGTCTAAGTCCAGCTTTGGTACATTAGAAGCAACTCTGAAACTTAACCTAAGCGTTTTTCGAAGCTACTTTTTGGCTAACTTCTTATAGGAAGATCTAGGAGCTCTGAAAATGAACGTGCGCGTCTTTCACTCTTCCCGAGGGACTTAGAAGAATTTTGTGATATTTTTTATTAAAATGGTGTATAAGGGTATATATATAAATATATTTTATGCACTGTATATGAGCTGGCGATTTCTAAGTCTGTGGTTCCGAGAGGGGGTAACCAGGCTCACTAATAAAGGTCAAGCCACTTGGCTGCCAGAATGCCCTGCTTCAGCACAGACCAGAAAGGCATTGTGATAAGCGTATCCCCGGTATAGTCAGGGGTTAATGGGAGTCGTCCCCGTCCCCCCAGTATACGGCCAGAACCATGGACCCGGTACTTGTGGTTCGGACTCTCTCCAACCAGCCACAATGTTGTGAGAGTGAAATTATGTCTAAGTGCAGCTTTGGTACATAAGAAGCAACTCTGAAACTTAACCTAAGCGTTTTTCGAAGCTACTTTTTGGCTAACTTCTTATAGGAAGGTCTAGGAGCTCTGAAAATGAACGTGCGCGTCTTTCACTCTTCCCGAGGGACTTAGAAGAATTTTGTGATATTTTTTATTAAAATGGTGTATAAGGGTATATATATATAAATATATTTTATGCACTGTATATGAGCTGGCGATTTCTAAGTCTGTGGTTCCGAGAGGGGGTAACCAGGCTCACTAATAAAGGTCAAGCCACTTGGCTGCCAGGATGCCGTGCTTCAGCACAGACCAGAAAGGCATTGTGATAAGCGTATCCCCGGTATAGTCAGGGGTTAATGGGAGTCGTCCCCGCCCCCCCAGTATACGGCCAGAACCATGAACCCGGTACTTGTGGTTCGGACTGTCTCCAACCAGCCATAATGTTGTGAGAGTGAAATTATGTCTAAGTCCAGCTTTGGTACATTAGAAGCAACTCTGAAACTTAACCTAAGCGTTTTTCGAAGCTACTTTTTGGCTAACTTCTTATAGGAAGGTCTAGGAGCTCTGAAAATGAACGTGCGCATCTTTCACTCTTCCCGAGGGACTTAGAAGAATTTTGTGATATTTTTTATTAAATGGTGTATAAGGGTATACTGTATATATAAATATATTTTATGCACTGTATATGAGCTGGCGATTTCTAAGTCTGTGGTTCCGAGAGGGGGTAACCAGGCTCACTAATAAAGGTCAAGCCACTTGGCTGCCAGAATGCCGTGCTTCAGCACAGACCAGAAAGGCATTGTGATAAGCGTATCCCCGGTATAGTCAGGGGTTAATGGGAGTCGTCCCCGCCCCCCCAGTATACGGCCAGAACCATGGACCCGGTACTTGTGGTTCGGACTGTCTCCAACCAGCCATAATGTTGTGAGAGTGAAATTATGTCTAAGTCCAGCTTTGGTACATTAGAAGCAACTCTGAAACTTAACCTAAGCGTTTTTCGAAGCTACTTTTTGGCTAACTTCTTATAGGAAGGTCTAGGAGCTCTGAAAATGAACGTGCGCGTCTTTCACTCTTCCCGAGGGACTTAGAAGAATTTTGTGATATTTTTTATTAAATGGTGTATAAGGGTATATATATAAATATATTTTATGCACTGTATATGAGCTGGCGATTTCTAAGTCTGTGGTTCCGAGAGGGGGTAACCAGGCTCACTAATAAAGGTCAAGCCACTTGGCTGCCAGAATGCCCTGCTTCAGCACAGACCAGAAAGGCATTGTGATAAGCGTATCCCCGGTATAGTCAGGGGTTAATGGGAGTCGTCCCCGTCCCCCCAGTATACGGCCAGAACCATGGACCCGGTACTTGTGGTTCGGACTGTCTCCAACCAGCCATAATGTTGTGAGAGTGAAATTATGTCTAAGTCCAGCTTTGGTACATTAGAAGCAACTCTGAAACTTAACCTAAGCGTTTTTCGAAGCTACTTTTTGGCTAACTTCTTATAGGAAGATCTAGGAGCTCTGAAAATGAACGTGCGCGTCTTTCACTCTTCCCGAGGGACTTAGAAGAATTTTGTGATATTTTTTATTAAATGGTGTATAAGGGTATATATATAAATATATTTTATGCACTGTATATGAGCTGGCGATTTCTAAGTCTGTGGTTCCGAGAGGGGGTAACCAGGCTCACTAATAAAGGTCAAGCCACTTGGCTGCCAGAATGCCCTGCTTCAGCACAGACCAGAAAGGCATTGTGATAAGCGTATCCCCGGTATAGTCAGGGGTTAATGGGAGTCGTCCCCGTCCCCCCAGTATACGGCCAGAACCATGGACCCGGTACTTGTGGTTCGGACTGTCTCCAACCAGCCATAATGTTGTGAGAGTGAAATTATGTCTAAGTCCAGCTTTGGTACATTAGAAGCAACTCTGAAACTTAACCTAAGCGTTTTTCGAAGCTACTTTTTGGCTAACTTCTTATAGGAAGGTCTAGGAGCTCTGAAAATGAACGTGCGCGTCTTTCACTCTTCCCGAGGGACTTAGAAGAATTTTGTGATATTTTTTATTAAATGGTGTATAAGGGTATATATATAAATATATTTTATGCACTGTATATGAGCTGGCGATTTCTAAGTCTGTGGTTCCGAGAGGGGGTAACCAGGCTCACTAATAAAGGTCAAGCCACTTGGCTGCCAGAATGCCCTGCTTCAGCACAGACCAGAAAGGCATTGTGATAAGCGTATCCCCGGTATAGTCAGGGGTTAATGGGAGTCGTCCCCGTCCCCCCAGTATACGGCCAGAACCATGGACCCGGTACTTGTGGTTCGGACTGTCTCCAACCAGCCATAATGTTGTGAGAGTGAAATTATGTCTAAGTCCAGCTTTGGTACATTAGAAGCAACTCTGAAACTTAACCTAAGCGTTTTTCGAAGCTACTTTTTGGCTAACTTCTTATAGGAAGGTCTAGGAGCTCTGAAAATGAACGTGCGCGTCTTTCACTCTTCCCGAGGGACTTAGAAGAATTGTGTGATATTTTTTATTAAATGGTGTATAAGGGTATATATATAAATATATTTTATGCACTGTATATGAGCTGGCGATTTCTAAGTCTGTGGTTCCGAGAGGGGGTAACCAGGCTCACTAATAAAGGTCAAGCCACTTGGCTGCCAGAATGCCCTGCTTCAGCACAGACCAGAAAGGCATTGTGATAAGCGTATCCCCGGTATAGTCAGGGGTTAATGGGAGTCGTCCCCGTCCCCCCAGTATACGGCCAGAACCATGGACCCGGTACTTGTGGTTCGGACTGTCTCCAACCAGCCATAATGTTGTGAGAGTGAAATTATGTCTAAGTCCAGCTTTGGTACATTAGAAGCAACTCTGAAACTTAACCTAAGCGTTTTTCGAAGCTACTTTTTGGCTAACTTCTTATAGGAAGATCTAGGAGCTCTGAAAATGAACGTGCGCGTCTTTCACTCTTCCCGAGGGACTTAGAAGAATTTTGTGATATTTTTTATTAAATGGTGTATAAGGGTATATATATAAATATATTTTATGCACTGTATATGAGCTGGCGATTTCTAAGTCTGTGGTTCCGAGAGGGGGTAACCAGGCTCACTAATAAAGGTCAAGCCACTTGGCTGCCAGAATGCCCTGCTTCAGCACAGACCAGAAAGGCATTGTGATAAGCGTATCCCCGGTATAGTCAGGGGTTAATGGGAGTCGTCCCCGTCCCCCCAGTATACGGCCAGAACCATGGACCCGGTACTTGTGGTTCGGACTGTCTCCAACCAGCCATAGTGTTGTGAGAGTGAAATTATGTTTAAGTCCAGCTTTGGTACATTAGAAGCAACTCTGAAACTTAACCTAAGCGTTTTTCGAAGCTACTTTTTGGCTAACTTCTTATAGGAAGGTCTAGGAGCTCTGAAAATGAACGTGCGCGTCTTTCACTCTTCCCGAGGGACTTAGAAGAATTTTGTGATATTTTTTATTAAATGGTGTATAAGGGTATATATATAAATATATTTTATGCACTGTATATGAGCTGGCGATTTCTAAGTCTGTGGTTCCGAGAGGGGGTAACCAGGCTCACTAATAAAGGTCAAGCCACTTGGCTGCCAGAATGCCCTGCTTCAGCACAGACCAGAAAGGCATTGTGATAAGCGTATCCCCGGTATAGTCAGGGGTTAATGGGAGTCGTCCCCGTCCCCCCAGTATACGGCCAGAACCATGGACCCGGTACTTGTGGTTCGGACTGTCTCCAACCAGCCATAATGTTGTGAGAGTGAAATTATGTCTAAGTCCAGCTTTGGTACATTAGAAGCAACTCTGAAACTTAACCTAAGCGTTTTTCGAAGCTACTTTTTGGCTAACTTCTTATAGGAAGATCTAGGAGCTCTGAAAATGAACGTGCGCGTCTTTCACTCTTCCCGAGGGACTTAGAAGAATTTTGTGATATTTTTTATTAAATGGTGTATAAGGGTATATATATAAATATATTTTATGCACTGTATATGAGCTGGCGATTTCTAAGTCTGTGGTTCCGAGAGGGGGTAACCAGGCTCACTAATAAAGGTCAAGCCACTTGGCTGCCAGAATGCCCTGCTTCAGCACAGACCAGAAAGGCATTGTGATAAGCGTATCCCCGGTATAGTCAGGGGTTAATGGGAGTCGTCCCCGTCCCCCCAGTATACGGCCAGAACCATGGACCCGGTACTTGTGGTTCGGACTGTCTCCAACCAGCCATAATGTTGTGAGAGTGAAATTATGTTTAAGTCCAGCTTTGGTACATTAGAAGCAACTCTGAAACTTAACCTAAGCGTTTTTCGAAGCTACTTTTTGGCTAACTTCTTATAGGAAGGTCTAGGAGCTCTGAAAATGAACGTGCGCGTCTTTCACTCTTCCCGAGGGACTTAGAAGAATTTTGTGATATTTTTTATTAAATGGTGTATAAGGGTATATATATAAATATATTTTATGCACTGTATATGAGCTGGCGATTTCTAAGTCTGTGGTTCCGAGAGGGGGTAACCAGGCTCACTAATAAAGGTCAAGCCACTTGGCTGCCAGAATGCCCTGCTTCAGCACAGACCAGAAAGGCATTGTGATAAGCGTATCCCCGGTATAGTCAGGGGTTAATGGGAGTCGTCCCCGTCCCCCCAGTATACGGCCAGAACCATGGACCCGGTACTTGTGGTTCGGACTGTCTCCAACCAGCCATAATGTTGTGAGAGTGAAATTATGTCTAAGTCCAGCTTTGGTACATTAGAAGCAACTCTGAAACTTAACCTAAGCGTTTTTCGAAGCTACTTTTTGGCTAACTTCTTATAGGAAGATCTAGGAGCTCTGAAAATGAACGTGCGCGTCTTTCACTCTTCCCGAGGGACTTAGAAGAATTTTGTGATATTTTTTATTAAATGGTGTATAAGGGTATATATATAAATATATTTTATGCACTGTATATGAGCTGGCGATTTCTAAGTCTGTGGTTCCGAGAGGGGGTAACCAGGCTCACTAATAAAGGTCAAGCCACTTGGCTGCCAGAATGCCCTGCTTCAGCACAGACCAGAAAGGCATTGTGATAAGCGTATCCCCGGTATAGTCAGTGGTTAATGGGAGTCGTCCCCGTCCCCCCAGTATACGGCCAGAACCATGGACCCGGTACTTGTGGTTCGGACTGTCTCCAACCAGCCATAATGTTGTGAGAGTGAAATTATGTCTAAGTCCAGCTTTGGTACATTAGAAGCAACTCTGAAACTTAACCTAAGCGTTTTTCGAAGCTACTTTTTGGCTAACTTCTTATAGGAAGGTCTAGGAGCTCTGAAAATGAACGTGCGCGTCTTTCACTCTTCCCGAGGGACTTAGAAGAATTGTGTGATATTTTTTATTAAATGGTGTATAAGGGTATATATATAAATATATTTTATGCACTGTATATGAGCTGGCGATTTCTAAGTCTGTGGTTCCGAGAGGGGGTAACCAGGCTCACTAATAAAGGTCAAGCCACTTGGCTGCCAGAATGCCCTGCTTCAGCACAGACCAGAAAGGCATTGTGATAAGCGTATCCCCGGTATAGTCAGGGGTTAATGGGAGTCGTCCCCGTCCCCCCAGTATACGGCCAGAACCATGGACCCGGTACTTGTGGTTCGGACTGTCTCCAACCAGCCATAATGTTGTGAGAGTGAAATTATGTCTAAGTCCAGCTTTGGTACATTAGAAGCAACTCTGAAACTTAACCTAAGCGTTTTTCGAAGCTACTTTTTGGCTAACTTCTTATAGGAAGATCTAGGAGCTCTGAAAATGAACGTGCGCGTCTTTCACTCTTCCCGAGGGACTTAGAAGAATTTTGTGATATTTTTTATTAAATGGTGTATAAGGGTATATATATAAATATATTTTATGCACTGTATATGAGCTGGCGATTTCTAAGTCTGTGGTTCCGAGAGGGGGTAACCAGGCTCACTAATAAAGGTCAAGCCACTTGGCTGCCAGAATGCCCTGCTTCAGCACAGACCAGAAAGGCATTGTGATAAGCGTATCCCCGGTATAGTCAGGGGTTAATGGGAGTCGTCCCCGTCCCCCCAGTATACGGCCAGAACCATGGACCCGGTACTTGTGGTTCGGACTGTCTCCAACCAGCCATAATGTTGTGAGAGTGAAATTATGTCTAAGTCCAGCTTTGGTACATTAGAAGCAACTCTGAAACTTAACCTAAGCGTTTTTCGAAGCTACTTTTTGGCTAACTTCTTATAGGAAGGTCTAGGAGCTCTGAAAATGAACGTGCGCGTCTTTCACTCTTCCCGAGGGACTTAGAAGAATTTTGTGATATTTTTTATTAAATGGTGTATAAGGGTATATATATAAATATATTTTATGCACTGTATATGAGCTGGCGATTTCTAAGTCTGTGGTTCCGAGAGGGGGTAACCAGGCTCACTAATAAAGGTCAAGCCACTTGGCTGCCAGAATGCCCTGCTTCAGCACAGACCAGAAAGGCATTGTGATAAGCGTATCCCCGGTATAGTCAGGGGTTAATGGGAGTCGTCCCCGTCCCCCCAGTATACGGCCAGAACCATGGACCCGGTACTTGTGGTTCGGACTGTCTCCAACCAGCCATAATGTTGTGAGAGTGAAATTATGTCTAAGTCCAGCTTTGGTACATTAGAAGCAACTCTGAAACTTAACCTAAGCGTTTTTCGAAGCTACTTTTTGGCTAACTTCTTATAGGAAGATCTAGGAGCTCTGAAAATGAACGTGCGCGTCTTTCACTCTTCCCGAGGGACTTAGAAGAATTTTGTGATATTTTTTATTAAATGGTGTATAAGGGTATATATATAAATATATTTTATGCACTGTATATGAGCTGGCGATTTCTAAGTCTGTGGTTCCGAGAGGGGGTAACCAGGCTCACTAATAAAGGTCAAGCCACTTGGCTGCCAGAATGCCCTGCTTCAGCACAGACCAGAAAGGCATTGTGATAAGCGTATCCCCGGTATAGTCAGTGGTTAATGGGAGTCGTCCCCGTCCCCCCAGTATACGGCCAGAACCATGGACCCGGTACTTGTGGTTCGGACTGTCTCCAACCAGCCATAATGTTGTGAGAGTGAAATTATGTCTAAGTCCAGCTTTGGTACATTAGAAGCAACTCTGAAACTTAACCTAAGCGTTTTTCGAAGCTACTTTTTGGCTAACTTCTTATAGGAAGGTCTAGGAGCTCTGAAAATGAACGTGCGCGTCTTTCACTCTTCCCGAGGGACTTAGAAGAATTGTGTGATATTTTTTATTAAATGGTGTATAAGGGTATATATATAAATATATTTTATGCACTGTATATGAGCTGGCGATTTCTAAGTCTGTGGTTCTGAGAGGGGGTAACCAGGCTCACTAATAAAGGTCAAGCCACTTGGCTGCCAGAATGCCGTGCTTCAGCACAGACCAGAAAGGCATTGTGATAAGCGTATCCCCGGTATAGTCAGGGGTTAATGGGAGTCGTCCCCGCCCCCCCAGTATACGGCCAGAACCATGGACCCGGTACTTGTGGTTCGGACTGTCTCCAACCAGCCATAATGTTGTGAGAGTGAAATTATGTCTAAGTCCAGCTTTGGTACATTAGAAGCAACTCTGAAACTTAACCTAAGCGTTTTTCGAAGCTACTTTTTGGCTAACTTCTTATAGGAAGGTCTAGGAGCTCTGAAAATGAACGTGCGCGTCTTTCACTCTTCCCGAGGGACTTAGAAGAATTTTGTGATATTTTTTATTAAATGGTGTATAAGGGTATATATATAAATATATTTTATGCACTGTATATGAGCTGGCGATTTCTAAGTCTGTGGTTCCGAGAGGGGGTAACCAGGCTCACTAATAAAGGTCAAGCCACTTGGCTGCCAGAATGCCCTGCTTCAGCACAGACCAGAAAGGCATTGTGATAAGCGTATCCCCGGTATAGTCAGGGGTTAATGGGAGTCGTCCCCGTCCCCCCAGTATACGGCCAGAACCATGGACCCGGTAATTGTGGTTCGGACTGTCTCCAACCAGCCATAATGTTGTGAGAGTGAAATTATGTCTAAGTCCAGCTTTGGTACATTAGAAGCAACTCTGAAACTTAACCTAAGCGTTTTTCGAAGCTACTTTTTGGCTAACTTCTTATAGGAAGGTCTAGGAGCTCTGAAAATGAACGTGCGCGTCTTTCACTCTTCCCGAGGGACTTAGAAGAATTTTGTGATATTTTTTATTAAATGGTGTATAAGGGTATATATATAAATATATTTTATGCACTGTATATGAGCTGGCGATTTCTAAGTCTGTGGTTCCGAGAGGGGGTGTATATAAATATATTTTATGCACTGTATATGAGCTGGCGATTTCTAAGTCTGTGGTTCCGAGAGGGGGTAACCAGGCTCACTAATAAAGGTCAAGCCACTTGGCTGCCAGAATGCCCTGCTTCAGCACAGACCAGAAAGGCATTGTGATAAGCGTATCCCCGGTATAGTCAGGGGTTAATGGGAGTCGTCCCCGTCCCCCCAGTATACGGCCAGAACCATGGACCCGGTACTTGTGGTTCGGACTCTCTCCAACCAGCCATAATGTTGTGAGAGTGAAATTATGTCTAAGTCCAGCTTTGGTACATTAGAAGCAACTCTGAAACTTAACCTAAGCGTTTTTCGAAGCTACTTTTTGGCTAACTTCTTATAGGAAGGTCTAGGAGCTCTGAAAATGAACGTGCGCGTCTTTCACTCTTCCCGAGGGACTTAGAAGAATTTTGTGATATTTTTTATTAAAATGGTGTATAAGGGTATATATATAAATATATTTTATGCACTGTATATGAGCTGGCGATTTCTAAGTCTGTGGTTCCGAGAGGGGGTAACCAGGCTCACTAATAAAGGTCAAGCCACTTGGCTGCCAGAATGCCCTGCTTCAGCACAGACCAGAAAGGCATTGTGATAAGCGTATCCCCGGTATAGTCAGGGGTTAATGGGAGTCGTCCCCGTCCCCCCAGTATACGGCCAGAACCATGGACCCGGTACTTGTGGTTCGGACTGTCTCCAACCAGCCATAATGTTGTGAGAGTGAAATTATGTCTAAGTCCAGCTTTGGTACATTAGAAGCAACTCTGAAACTTAACCTAAGCGTTTTTCGAAGCTACTTTTTGGCTAACTTCTTATAGGAAGGTCTAGGAGCTCTGAAAATGAACGTGCGCGTCTTTCACTCTTCCCGAGGGACTTAGAAGAATTTTGTGATATTTTTTATTAAATGGTGTATAAGGGTATATATATAAATATATTTTATGCACTGTATATGAGCTGGCGATTTCTAAGTCTGTGGTTCCGAGAGGGGGTAACCAGGCTCACTAATAAAGGTCAAGCCACTTGGCTGCCAGAATGCCCTGCTTCAGCACAGACCAGAAAGGCATTGTGATAAGCGTATCCCCGGAATAGTCAGGGGTTAATGGGAGTCGTCCCCGTCCCCCCAGTATACGGCCAGAACCATGGACCCGGTACTTGTGGTTCGGACTGTCTCCAACCAGCCATAATGTTGTGAGAGTGAAATTATGTCTAAGTCCAGCTTTGGTACATTAGAAGCAACTCTGAAACTTAACCTAAGCGTTTTTCGAAGCTACTTTTTGGCTAACTTCTTATAGGAAGGTCTAGGAGCTCTGAAAATGAACGTGCGCGTCTCTCACTCTTCCCGAGGGACTTAGAAGAATTTTGTGATATTTTTTATTAAATGGTGTATAAGGGTATATATATAAATATATTTTATGCACTGTACTAAGTCCCTCGGGAAGAGTGAAAGACGCGCACGTTCATTTTCAGAGCTCCTAGACCTTCCTATAAGAAGTTAGCCAAAAAGTAGCTTCGAAAAACGCTTAGGTTAAGTTTCAGAGTTGCTTCTAATGTATCAAAGCTGGACTTAGACATAATTTCACTCTCACAACATTATGGCTGGTTGGAGAGAGTCCGTACCACAAGTACCGGGTCCATGGTTCTGGCCGTATACTGGGGGGACGGGGACGACTCCCATTAACCCCTGACTATACCGGGGATACGCTTATCACAATGCCTTTCTGGTCTGTGCTGAAGCAGGGCATTCTGGCAGCCAAGTGGCTTGACCTTTATTAGTGAGCCTGGTTACCCCCTCTCGGAACCACAGACTTAGAAATCGCCAGCTCATATACAGTGCATAAAATATATTTATATATATACCCTTATACACCATTTAATAAAAAATATCACAAAATTCTTCTAAGTCCCTCGGGAAGAGTGAAAGATGCGCACGTTCATTTTCAGAGCTCCTAGACCTTCCTATAAGAAGTTAGCCAAAAAGTAGCTTCGAAAAACGCTTAGGTTAAGTTTCAGAGTTGCTTCTAATGTACCAAAGCTGGACTTAGACATAATTTCACTCTCACAACATTATGGCTGGTTGGAGACAGTCCGAACCACAAGTACCGGGTCCATGGTTCTGGCCGTATACTGGGGGGGCGGGGACGACTCCCATTAACCCCTGACTATACCGGGGATACGCTTATCACAATGCCTTTCTGGTCTGTGCTGAAGCACGGCATTCTGGCAGCCAAGTGGCTTGACCTTTATTAGTGAGCCTGGTTACCCCCTCTCGGAACCACAGACTTAGAAATCGCCAGCTCATATACAGTGCATAAAATATATTTATATATATATACCCTTATACACCATTTTAATAAAAAATATCACAAAATTCTTCTAAGTCCCTCGGGAAGAGTGAAAGACGCGCACGTTCATTTTCAGAGCTCCTAGACCTTCCTATAAGAAGTTAGCCAAAAAGTAGCTTCGAAAAACGCTTAGGTTAAGTTTCAGAGTTGCTTCTTATGTACCAAAGCTGCACTTAGACATAATTTCACTCTCACAACATTATGGCTGGTTGGAGAGAGTCCGAACCACAAGTACCGGGTCCATGGTTCTGGCCGTATACTGGGGGGACGGGGACGACTCCCATTAACCCCTGACTATACCGGGGATACGCTTATCACAATGCCTTTCTGGTCTGTGCTGAAGCAGGGCATTCTGGCAGCCAAGTGGCTTGACCTTTATTAGTGAGCCTGGTTACCCCCTCTCGGAACCACAGACTTAGAAATCGCCAGCTCATATACAGTGCATAAAATATATTTATATATATACCCTTATACACCATTTAATAAAAAATATCACACAATTCTTCTAAGTCCCTCGGGAAGAGTGAAAGACGCGCACGTTCATTTTCAGAGCTCCTAGACCTTCCTATAAGAAGTTAGCCAAAAAGTAGCTTCGAAAAACGCTTAGGTTAAGTTTCAGAGTTGCTTCTAATGTACCAAAGCTGGACTTAGACATAATTTCACTCTCACAACATTATGGCTGGTTGGAGACAGTCCGAACCACAAGTACCGGGTCCATGGTTCTGGCCGTATACTGGGGGGACGGGGACGACTCCCATTAACCCCTGACTATACCGGGGATACGCTTATCACAATGCCTTTCTGGTCTGTGCTGAAGCAGGGCATTCTGGCAGCCAAGTGGCTTGACCTTTATTAGTGAGCCTGGTTACCCCCTCTCGGAACCACAGACTTAGAAATCGCCAGCTCATATACAGTGCATAAAATATATTTATATATATACCCTTATACACCATTTAATAAAAAATATCACAAAATTCTTCTAAGTCCCTCGGGAAGAGTGAAAGACGCGCACGTTCATTTTCAGAGCTCCTAGACCTTCCTATAAGAAGTTAGCCAAAAAGTAGCTTCGAAAAACGCTTAGGTTAAGTTTCAGAGTTGCTTCTAATGTACCAAAGCTGGACTTAGACATAATTTCACTCTCACAACATTATGGCTGGTTGGAGACAGTCCGAACCACAAGTACCGGGTCCATGGTTCTGGCCGTATACTGGGGGGACGGGGACGACTCCCATTAACCCCTGACTATACCGGGGATACGCTTATCACAATGCCTTTCTGGTCTGTGCTGAAGCAGGGCATTCTGGCAGCCAAGTGGCTTGACCTTTATTAGTGAGCCTGGTTACCCCCTCTCGGAACCACAGACTTAGAAATCGCCAGCTCATATACAGTGCATAAAATATATTTATATATATACCCTTATACACCATTTAATAAAAAATATCACAAAATTCTTCTAAGTCCCTCGGGAAGAGTGAAAGACGCGCACGTTCATTTTCAGAGCTCCTAGATCTTCCTATAAGAAGTTAGCCAAAAAGTAGCTTCGAAAAACGCTTAGGTTAAGTTTCAGAGTTGCTTCTAATGTACCAAAGCTGGACTTAGACATAATTTCACTCTCACAACATTATGGCTGGTTGGAGACAGTCCGAACCACAAGTACCGGGTCCATGGTTCTGGCCGTATACTGGGGGGACGGGGACGACTCCCATTAACCCCTGACTATACCGGGGATACGCTTATCACAATGCCTTTCTGGTCTGTGCTGAAGCAGGGCATTCTGGCAGCCAAGTGGCTTGACCTTTATTAGTGAGCCTGGTTACCCCCTCTCGGAACCACAGACTTAGAAATCGCCAGCTCATATACAGTGCATAAAATATATTTATATATATACCCTTATACACCATTTAATAAAAAATATCACAAAATTCTTCTAAGTCCCTCGGGAAGAGTGAAAGACGCGCACGTTCATTTTCAGAGCTCCTAGACCTTCCTATAAGAAGTTAGCCAAAAAGTAGCTTCGAAAAACGCTTAGGTTAAGTTTCAGAGTTGCTTCTAATGTACCAAAGCTGGACTTAGACATAATTTCACTCTCACAACATTATGGCTGGTTGGAGACAGTCCGAACCACAAGTACCGGGTCCATGGTTCTGGCCGTATACTGGGGGGGCGGGGACGACTCCCATTAACCCCTGACTATACCGGGGATACGCTTATCACAATGCCTTTCTGGTCTGTGCTGAAGCACGGCATTCTGGCAGCCAAGTGGCTTGACCTTTATTAGTGAGCCTGGTTACCCCCTCTCAGAACCACAGACTTAGAAATCGCCAGCTCATATACAGTGCATAAAATATATTTATATATATACCCTTATACACCATTTAATAAAAAATATCACAAAATTCTTCTAAGTCCCTCGGGAAGAGTGAAAGACGCGCACGTTCATTTTCAGAGCTCCTAGACCTTCCTATAAGAAGTTAGCCAAAAAGTAGCTTCGAAAAACGCTTAGGTTAAGTTTCAGAGTTGCTTCTAATGTACCAAAGCTGGACTTAGACATAATTTCACTCTCACAACATTATGGCTGGTTGGAGACAGTCCGAACCACAAGTACCGGGTCCATGGTTCTGGCCGTATACTGGGGGGACGGGGACGACTCCCATTAACCCCTGACTATTCCGGGGATACGCTTATCACAATGCCTTTCTGGTCTGTGCTGAAGCAGGGCATTCTGGCAGCCAAGTGGCTTGACCTTTATTAGTGAGCCTGGTTACCCCCTCTCGGAACCACAGACTTAGACATCGCCAGCTCATATACAGTGCATAAAATATATTTATATATATACCCTTATACACCATTTAATAAAAAATATCACAAAATTCTTCTAAGTCCCTCGGGAAGAGTGAAAGACGCGCACGTTCATTTTCAGAGCTCCTAGACCTTCCTATAAGAAGTTAGCCAAAAAGTAGCTTCGAAAAACGCTTAGGTTAAGTTTCAGAGTTGCTTCTAATGTACCAAAGCTGGACTTAGACATAATTTCACTCTCACAACATTATGGCTGGTTGGAGACAGTCCGAACCACAAGTACCGGGTCCATGGTTCTGGCCGTATACTGGGGGGACGGGGACGACTCCCATTAACCCCTGACTATACCGGGGATACGCTTATCACAATGCCTTTCTGGTCTGTGCTGAAGCAGGGCATTCTGGCAGCCAAGTGGCTTGACCTTTATTAGTGAGCCTGGTTACCCCCTCTCGGAACCACAGACTTAGAAATCGCCAGCTCATATACAGTGCATAAAATATATTTATATATATACCCTTATACACCATTTAATAAAAAATATCACACAATTCTTCTAAGTCCCTCGGGAAGAGTGAAAGACGCGCACGTTCATTTTCAGAGCTCCTAGACCTTCCTATAAGAAGTTAGCCAAAAAGTAGCTTCGAAAAACGCTTAGGTTAAGTTTCAGAGTTGCTTCTAATGTACCAAAGCTGGACTTAGACATAATTTCACTCTCACAACATTATGGCTGGTTGGAGACAGTCCGAACCACAAGTACCGGGTCCATGGTTCTGGCCGTATACTGGGGGGACGGGGACGACTCCCATTAACCCCTGACTATACCGGGGATACGCTTATCACAATGCCTTTCTGGTCTGTGCTGAAGCAGGGCATTCTGGCAGCCAAGTGGCTTGACCTTTATTAGTGAGCCTGGTTACCCCCTCTCGGAACCACAGACTTAGAAATCGCCAGCTCATATACAGTGCATAAAATATATTTATATATATACCCTTATACACCATTTAATAAAAAATATCACAAAATTCTTCTAAGTCCCTCGGGAAGAGTGAAAGACGCGCACGTTCATTTTCAGAGCTCCTAGACCTTCCTATAAGAAGTTAGCCAAAAAGTAGCTTCGAAAAACGCTTAGGTTAAGTTTCAGAGTTGCTTCTAATGTACCAAAGCTGGACTTAGACATAATTTCACTCTCACAACATTATGGCTGGTTGGAGACAGTCCGAACCACAAGTACCGGGTCCATGGTTCTGGCCGTATACTGGGGGGACGGGGACGACTCCCATTAACCCCTGACTATACCGGGGATACGCTTATCACAATGCCTTTCTGGTCTGTGCTGAAGCAGGGCATTCTGGCAGCCAAGTGGCTTGACCTTTATTAGTGAGCCTGGTTACCCCCTCTCGGAACCACAGACTTAGAAATCGCCAGCTCATATACAGTGCATAAAATATATTTATATATATACCCTTATACACCATTTAATAAAAAATATCACAAAATTCTTCTAAGTCCCTCGGGAAGAGTGAAAGACGCGCACGTTCATTTTCAGAGCTCCTAGATCTTCCTATAAGAAGTTAGCCAAAAAGTAGCTTCGAAAAACGCTTAGGTTAAGTTTCAGAGTTGCTTCTAATGTACCAAAGCTGGACTTAGACATAATTTCACTCTCACAACATTATGGCTGGTTGGAGACAGTCCGAACCACAAGTACCGGGTCCATGGTTCTGGCCGTATACTGGGGGGACGGGGACGACTCCCATTAACCCCTGACTATACCGGGGATACGCTTATCACAATGCCTTTCTGGTCTGTGCTGAAGCAGGGCATTCTGGCAGCCAAGTGGCTTGACCTTTATTAGTGAGCCTGGTTACCCCCTCTCGGAACCACAGACTTAGAAATCGCCAGCTCATATACAGTGCATAAAATATATTTATATATATACCCTTATACACCATTTAATAAAAAATATCACAAAATTCTTCTAAGTCCCTCGGGAAGAGTGAAAGACGCGCACGTTCATTTTCAGAGCTCCTAGACCTTCCTATAAGAAGTTAGCCAAAAAGTAGCTTCGAAAAACGCTTAGGTTAAGTTTCAGAGTTGCTTCTAATGTACCAAAGCTGGACTTAGACATAATTTCACTCTCACAACATTATGGCTGGTTGGAGACAGTCCGAACCACAAGTACCGGGTCCATGGTTCTGGCCGTATACTGGGGGGACGGGGACGACTCCCATTAACCCCTGACTATACCGGGGATACGCTTATCACAATGCCTTTCTGGTCTGTGCTGAAGCAGGGCATTCTGGCAGCCAAGTGGCTTGACCTTTATTAGTGAGCCTGGTTACCCCCTCTCGGAACCACAGACTTAGAAATCGCCAGCTCATATACAGTGCATAAAATATATTTATATATATACCCTTATACACCATTTAATAAAAAATATCACAAAATTCTTCTAAGTCCCTCGGGAAGAGTGAAAGACGCGCACGTTCATTTTCAGAGCTCCTAGATCTTCCTATAAGAAGTTAGCCAAAAAGTAGCTTCGAAAAACGCTTAGGTTAAGTTTCAGAGTTGCTTCTAATGTACCAAAGCTGGACTTAGACATAATTTCACTCTCACAACATTATGGCTGGTTGGAGACAGTCCGAACCACAAGTACCGGGTCCATGGTTCTGGCCGTATACTGGGGGGACGGGGACGACTCCCATTAACCCCTGACTATACCGGGGATACGCTTATCACAATGCCTTTCTGGTCTGTGCTGAAGCAGGGCATTCTGGCAGCCAAGTGGCTTGACCTTTATTAGTGAGCCTGGTTACCCCCTCTCGGAACCACAGACTTAGAAATCGCCAGCTCATATACAGTGCATAAAATATATTTATATATATACCCTTATACACCATTTAATAAAAAATATCACAAAATTCTTCTAAGTCCCTCGGGAAGAGTGAAAGACGCGCACGTTCATTTTCAGAGCTCCTAGACCTTCCTATAAGAAGTTAGCCAAAAAGTAGCTTCGAAAAACGCTTAGGTTAAGTTTCAGAGTTGCTTCTAATGTACCAAAGCTGGACTTAGACATAATTTCACTCTCACAACATTATGGCTGGTTGGAGACAGTCCGAACCACAAGTACCGGGTCCATGGTTCTGGCCGTATACTGGGGGGGCGGGGACGACTCCCATTAACCCCTGACTATACCGGGGATACGCTTATCACAATGCCTTTCTGGTCTGTGCTGAAGCACGGCATTCTGGCAGCCAAGTGGCTTGACCTTTATTAGTGAGCCTGGTTACCCCCTCTCAGAACCACAGACTTAGAAATCGCCAGCTCATATACAGTGCATAAAATATATTTATATATATACCCTTATACACCATTTAATAAAAAATATCACAAAATTCTTCTAAGTCCCTCGGGAAGAGTGAAAGACGCGCACGTTCATTTTCAGAGCTCCTAGACCTTCCTATAAGAAGTTAGCCAAAAAGTAGCTTCGAAAAACGCTTAGGTTAAGTTTCAGAGTTGCTTCTAATGTACCAAAGCTGGACTTAGACATAATTTCACTCTCACAACATTATGGCTGGTTGGAGACAGTCCGAACCACAAGTACCGGGTCCATGGTTCTGGCCGTATACTGGGGGGACGGGGACGACTCCCATTAACCCCTGACTATTCCGGGGATACGCTTATCACAATGCCTTTCTGGTCTGTGCTGAAGCAGGGCATTCTGGCAGCCAAGTGGCTTGACCTTTATTAGTGAGCCTGGTTACCCCCTCTCGGAACCACAGACTTAGACATCGCCAGCTCATATACAGTGCATAAAATATATTTATATATATACCCTTATACACCATTTAATAAAAAATATCACAAAATTCTTCTAAGTCCCTCGGGAAGAGTGAAAGACGCGCACGTTCATTTTCAGAGCTCCTAGACCTTCCTATAAGAAGTTAGCCAAAAAGTAGCTTCGAAAAACGCTTAGGTTAAGTTTCAGAGTTGCTTCTAATGTACCAAAGCTGGACTTAGACATAATTTCACTCTCACAACATTATGGCTGGTTGGAGACAGTCCGAACCACAAGTACCGGGTCCATGGTTCTGGCCGTATACTGGGGGGACGGGGACGACTCCCATTAACCCCTGACTATACCGGGGATACGCTTATCACAATGCCTTTCTGGTCTGTGCTGAAGCAGGGCATTCTGGCAGCCAAGTGGCTTGACCTTTATTAGTGAGCCTGGTTACCCCCTCTCGGAACCACAGACTTAGAAATCGCCAGCTCATATACAGTGCATAAAATATATTTATATATATACCCTTATACACCATTTAATAAAAAATATCACAAAATTCTTCTAAGTCCCTCGGGAAGAGTGAAAGACGCGCACGTTCATTTTCAGAGCTCCTAGACCTTCCTATAAGAAGTTAGCCAAAAAGTAGCTTCGAAAAACGCTTAGGTTAAGTTTCAGAGTTGCTTCTAATGTACCAAAGCTGGACTTAGACATAATTTCACTCTCACAACATTATGGCTGGTTGGAGACAGTCCGAACCACAAGTACCGGGTCCATGGTTCTGGCCGTATACTGGGGGGACGGGGACGACTCCCATTAACCCCTGACTATTCCGGGGATACGCTTATCACAATGCCTTTCTGGTCTGTGCTGAAGCAGGGCATTCTGGCAGCCAAGTGGCTTGACCTTTATTAGTGAGCCTGGTTACCCCCTCTCGGAACCACAGACTTAGACATCGCCAGCTCATATACAGTGCATAAAATATATTTATATATATACCCTTATACACCATTTAATAAAAAATATCACAAAATTCTTCTAAGTCCCTCGGGAAGAGTGAAAGACGCGCACGTTCATTTTCAGAGCTCCTAGACCTTCCTATAAGAAGTTAGCCAAAAAGTAGCTTCGAAAAACGCTTAGGTTAAGTTTCAGAGTTGCTTCTAATGTACCAAAGCTGGACTTAGACATAATTTCACTCTCACAACATTATGGCTGGTTGGAGACAGTCCGAACCACAAGTACCGGGTCCATGGTTCTGGCCGTATACTGGGGGGACGGGGACGACTCCCATTAACCCCTGACTATACCGGGGATACGCTTATCACAATGCCTTTCTGGTCTGTGCTGAAGCAGGGCATTCTGGCAGCCAAGTGGCTTGACCTTTATTAGTGAGCCTGGTTACCCCCTCTCGGAACCACAGACTTAGAAATCGCCAGCTCATATACAGTGCATAAAATATATTTATATATATACCCTTATACACCATTTAATAAAAAATATCACAAAATTCTTCTAAGTCCCTCGGGAAGAGTGAAAGACGCGCACGTTCATTTTCAGAGCTCCTAGATCTTCCTATAAGAAGTTAGCCAAAAAGTAGCTTCGAAAAACGCTTAGGTTAAGTTTCAGAGTTGCTTCTAATGTACCAAAGCTGGACTTAGACATAATTTCACTCTCACAACATTATGGCTGGTTGGAGACAGTCCGAACCACAAGTACCGGGTCCATGGTTCTGGCCGTATACTGGGGGGACGGGGACGACTCCCATTAACCCCTGACTATACCGGGGATACGCTTATCACAATGCCTTTCTGGTCTGTGCTGAAGCAGGGCATTCTGGCAGCCAAGTGGCTTGACCTTTATTAGTGAGCCTGGTTACCCCCTCTCGGAACCACAGACTTAGAAATCGCCAGCTCATATACAGTGCATAAAATATATTTATATATATACCCTTATACACCATTTAATAAAAAATATCACACAATTCTTCTAAGTCCCTCGGGAAGAGTGAAAGACGCGCACGTTCATTTTCAGAGCTCCTAGACCTTCCTATAAGAAGTTAGCCAAAAAGTAGCTTCGAAAAACGCTTAGGTTAAGTTTCAGAGTTGCTTCTAATGTACCAAAGCTGGACTTAGACATAATTTCACTCTCACAACATTATGGCTGGTTGGAGACAGTCCGAACCACAAGTACCGGGTCCATGGTTCTGGCCGTATACTGGGGGGACGGGGACGACTCCCATTAACCCCTGACTATACCGGGGATACGCTTATCACAATGCCTTTCTGGTCTGTGCTGAAGCAGGGCATTCTGGCAGCCAAGTGGCTTGACCTTTATTAGTGAGCCTGGTTACCCCCTCTCGGAACCACAGACTTAGAAATCGCCAGCTCATATACAGTGCATAAAATATATTTATATATATACCCTTATACACCATTTAATAAAAAATATCACAAAATTCTTCTAAGTCCCTCGGGAAGAGTGAAAGACGCGCACGTTCATTTTCAGAGCTCCTAGACCTTCCTATAAGAAGTTAGCCAAAAAGTAGCTTCGAAAAACGCTTAGGTTAAGTTTCAGAGTTGCTTCTAATGTACCAAAGCTGGACTTAGACATAATTTCACTCTCACAACATTATGGCTGGTTGGAGACAGTCCGAACCACAAGTACCGGGTCCATGGTTCTGGCCGTATACTGGGGGGACGGGGACGACTCCCATTAACCCCTGACTATACCGGGGATACGCTTATCACAATGCCTTTCTGGTCTGTGCTGAAGCAGGGCATTCTGGCAGCCAAGTGGCTTGACCTTTATTAGTGAGCCTGGTTACCCCCTCTCGGAACCACAGACTTAGAAATCGCCAGCTCATATACAGTGCATAAAATATATTTATATATATACCCTTATACACCATTTAATAAAAAATATCACAAAATTCTTCTAAGTCCCTCGGGAAGAGTGAAAGACGCGCACGTTCATTTTCAGAGCTCCTAGACCTTCCTATAAGAAGTTAGCCAAAAAGTAGCTTCGAAAAACGCTTAGGTTAAGTTTCAGAGTTGCTTCTAATGTACCAAAGCTGGACTTAGACATAATTTCACTCTCACAACATTATGGCTGGTTGGAGACAGTCCGAACCACAAGTACCGGGTCCATGGTTCTGGCCGTATACTGGGGGGGCGGGGACGACTCCCATTAACCCCTGACTATACCGGGGATACGCTTATCACAATGCCTTTCTGGTCTGTGCTGAAGCACGGCATTCTGGCAGCCAAGTGGCTTGACCTTTATTAGTGAGCCTGGTTACCCCCTCTCAGAACCACAGACTTAGAAATCGCCAGCTCATATACAGTGCATAAAATATATTTATATATATACCCTTATACACCATTTAATAAAAAATATCACAAAATTCTTCTAAGTCCCTCGGGAAGAGTGAAAGACGCGCACGTTCATTTTCAGAGCTCCTAGACCTTCCTATAAGAAGTTAGCCAAAAAGTAGCTTCGAAAAACGCTTAGGTTAAGTTTCAGAGTTGCTTCTAATGTACCAAAGCTGGACTTAGACATAATTTCACTCTCACAACATTATGGCTGGTTGGAGACAGTCCGAACCACAAGTACCGGGTCCATGGTTCTGGCCGTATACTGGGGGGACGGGGACGACTCCCATTAACCCCTGACTATTCCGGGGATACGCTTATCACAATGCCTTTCTGGTCTGTGCTGAAGCAGGGCATTCTGGCAGCCAAGTGGCTTGACCTTTATTAGTGAGCCTGGTTACCCCCTCTCGGAACCACAGACTTAGACATCGCCAGCTCATATACAGTGCATAAAATATATTTATATATATACCCTTATACACCATTTAATAAAAAATATCACAAAATTCTTCTAAGTCCCTCGGGAAGAGTGAAAGACGCGCACGTTCATTTTCAGAGCTCCTAGACCTTCCTATAAGAAGTTAGCCAAAAAGTAGCTTCGAAAAACGCTTAGGTTAAGTTTCAGAGTTGCTTCTAATGTACCAAAGCTGGACTTAGACATAATTTCACTCTCACAACATTATGGCTGGTTGGAGACAGTCCGAACCACAAGTACCGGGTCCATGGTTCTGGCCGTATACTGGGGGGACGGGGACGACTCCCATTAACCCCTGACTATACCGGGGATACGCTTATCACAATGCCTTTCTGGTCTGTGCTGAAGCAGGGCATTCTGGCAGCCAAGTGGCTTGACCTTTATTAGTGAGCCTGGTTACCCCCTCTCGGAACCACAGACTTAGAAATCGCCAGCTCATATACAGTGCATAAAATATATTTATATATATACCCTTATACACCATTTAATAAAAAATATCACAAAATTCTTCTAAGTCCCTCGGGAAGAGTGAAAGACGCGCACGTTCATTTTCAGAGCTCCTAGACCTTCCTATAAGAAGTTAGCCAAAAAGTAGCTTCGAAAAACGCTTAGGTTAAGTTTCAGAGTTGCTTCTAATGTACCAAAGCTGGACTTAGACATAATTTCACTCTCACAACATTATGGCTGGTTGGAGACAGTCCGAACCACAAGTACCGGGTCCATGGTTCTGGCCGTATACTGGGGGGACGGGGACGACTCCCATTAACCCCTGACTATACCGGGGATACGCTTATCACAATGCCTTTCTGGTCTGTGCTGAAGCAGGGCATTCTGGCAGCCAAGTGGCTTGACCTTTATTAGTGAGCCTGGTTACCCCCTCTCGGAACCACAGACTTAGAAATCGCCAGCTCATATACAGTGCATAAAATATATTTATATATATACCCTTATACACCATTTAATAAAAAATATCACAAAATTCTTCTAAGTCCCTCGGGAAGAGTGAAAGACGCGCACGTTCATTTTCAGAGCTCCTAGACCTTCCTATAAGAAGTTAGCCAAAAAGTAGCTTCGAAAAACGCTTAGGTTAAGTTTCAGAGTTGCTTCTAATGTACCAAAGCTGGACTTAGACATAATTTCACTCTCACAACATTATGGCTGGTTGGAGACAGTCCGAACCACAAGTACCGGGTCCATGGTTCTGGCCGTATACTGGGGGGGCGGGGACGACTCCCATTAACCCCTGACTATACCGGGGATACGCTTATCACAAAAATATATTTATATATATACCCTTATACACCATTTAATAAAAAATATCACAAAATTCTTCTAAGTCCCTCGGGAAGAGTGAAAGACGCGCACGTTCATTTTCAGAGCTCCTAGACCTTCCTATAAGAAGTTAGCCAAAAAGTAGCTTCGAAAAACGCTTAGGTTAAGTTTCAGAGTTGCTTCTAATGTACCAAAGCTGGACTTAGACATAATTTCACTCTCACAACATTATGGCTGGTTGGAGACAGTCCGAACCACAATTACCGGGTCCATGGTTCTGGCCGTATACTGGGGGGACGGGGACGACTCCCATTAACCCCTGACTATACCGGGGATACGCTTATCACAATGCCTTTCTGGTCTGTGCTGAAGCAGGGCATTCTGGCAGCCAAGTGGCTTGACCTTTATTAGTGAGCCTGGTTACCCCCTCTCGGAACCACAGACTTAGAAATCGCCAGCTCATATACAGTGCATAAAATATATTTATATATATACCCTTATACACCATTTAATAAAAAATATCACAAAATTCTTCTAAGTCCCTCGGGAAGAGTGAAAGACGCGCACGTTCATTTTCAGAGCTCCTAGACCTTCCTATAAGAAGTTAGCCAAAAAGTAGCTTCGAAAAACGCTTAGGTTAAGTTTCAGAGTTGCTTCTAATGTACCAAAGCTGGACTTAGACATAATTTCACTCTCACAACATTATGGCTGGTTGGAGACAGTCCGAACCACAAGTACCGGGTCCATGGTTCTGGCCGTATACTGGGGGGGCGGGGACGACTCCCATTAACCCCTGACTATACCGGGGATACGCTTATCACAATGCCTTTCTGGTCTGTGCTGAAGCACGGCATTCTGGCAGCCAAGTGGCTTGACCTTTATTAGTGAGCCTGGTTACCCCCTCTCAGAACCACAGACTTAGAAATCGCCAGCTCATATACAGTGCATAAAATATATTTATATATATACCCTTATACACCATTTAATAAAAAATATCACACAATTCTTCTAAGTCCCTCGGGAAGAGTGAAAGACGCGCACGTTCATTTTCAGAGCTCCTAGACCTTCCTATAAGAAGTTAGCCAAAAAGTAGCTTCGAAAAACGCTTAGGTTAAGTTTCAGAGTTGCTTCTAATGTACCAAAGCTGGACTTAGACATAATTTCACTCTCACAACATTATGGCTGGTTGGAGACAGTCCGAACCACAAGTACCGGGTCCATGGTTCTGGCCGTATACTGGGGGGACGGGGACGACTCCCATTAACCCCTGACTATACCGGGGATACGCTTATCACAATGCCTTTCTGGTCTGTGCTGAAGCAGGGCATTCTGGCAGCCAAGTGGCTTGACCTTTATTAGTGAGCCTGGTTACCCCCTCTCGGAACCACAGACTTAGAAATCGCCAGCTCATATACAGTGCATAAAATATATTTATATATATACCCTTATACACCATTTAATAAAAAATATCACAAAATTCTTCTAAGTCCCTCGGGAAGAGTGAAAGACGCGCACGTTCATTTTCAGAGCTCCTAGATCTTCCTATAAGAAGTTAGCCAAAAAGTAGCTTCGAAAAACGCTTAGGTTAAGTTTCAGAGTTGCTTCTAATGTACCAAAGCTGGACTTAGACATAATTTCACTCTCACAACATTATGGCTGGTTGGAGACAGTCCGAACCACAAGTACCGGGTCCATGGTTCTGGCCGTATACTGGGGGGACGGGGACGACTCCCATTAACCCCTGACTATACCGGGGATACGCTTATCACAATGCCTTTCTGGTCTGTGCTGAAGCAGGGCATTCTGGCAGCCAAGTGGCTTGACCTTTATTAGTGAGCCTGGTTACCCCCTCTCGGAACCACAAACTTAGAAATCGCCAGCTCATATACAGTGCATAAAATATATTTATATATATACCCTTATACACCATTTAATAAAAAATATCACAAAATTCTTCTAAGTCCCTCGGGAAGAGTGAAAGACGCGCACGTTCATTTTCAGAGCTCCTAGACCTTCCTATAAGAAGTTAGCCAAAAAGTAGCTTCGAAAAACGCTTAGGTTAAGTTTCAGAGTTGCTTCTAATGTACCAAAGCTGGACTTAGACATAATTTCACTCTCACAACATTATGGCTGGTTGGAGACAGTCCGAACCACAAGTACCGGGTCCATGGTTCTGGCCGTATACTGGGGGGACGGGGACGACTCCCATTAACCCCTGACTATACCGGGGATACGCTTATCACAATGCCTTTCTGGTCTGTGCTGAAGCAGGGCATTCTGGCAGCCAAGTGGCTTGACCTTTATTAGTGAGCCTGGTTACCCCCTCTCGGAACCACAGACTTAGAAATCGCCAGCTCATATACAGTGCATAAAATATATTTATATATATACCCTTATACACCATTTAATAAAAAATATCACACAATTCTTCTAAGTCCCTCGGGAAGAGTGAAAGACGCGCACGTTCATTTTCAGAGCTCCTAGACCTTCCTATAAGAAGTTAGCCAAAAAGTAGCTTCGAAAAACGCTTAGGTTAAGTTTCAGAGTTGCTTCTAATGTACCAAAGCTGGACTTAGACATAATTTCACTCTCACAACATTATGGCTGGTTGGAGACAGTCCGAACCACAAGTACCGGGTCCATGGTTCTGGCCGTATACTGGGGGGACGGGGACGACTCCCATTAACCCCTGACTATACCGGGGATACGCTTATCACAATGCCTTTCTGGTCTGTGCTGAAGCAGGGCATTCTGGCAGCCAAGTGGCTTGACCTTTATTAGTGAGCCTGGTTACCCCCTCTCGGAACCACAGACTTAGAAATCGCCAGCTCATATACAGTGCATAAAATATATTTATATATATACCCTTATACACCATTTAATAAAAAATATCACAAAATTCTTCTAAGTCCCTCGGGAAGAGTGAAAGACGCGCACGTTCATTTTCAGAGCTCCTAGACCTTCCTATAAGAAGTTAGCCAAAAAGTAGCTTCGAAAAACGCTTAGGTTAAGTTTCAGAGTTGCTTCTAATGTACCAAAGCTGGACTTAGACATAATTTCACTCTCACAACATTATGGCTGGTTGGAGACAGTCCGAACCACAAGTACCGGGTCCATGGTTCTGGCCGTATACTGGGGGGACGGGGACGACTCCCATTAACCCCTGACTATACCGGGGATACGCTTATCACAATGCCTTTCTGGTCTGTGCTGAAGCAGGGCATTCTGGCAGCCAAGTGGCTTGACCTTTATTAGTGAGCCTGGTTACCCCCTCTCGGAACCACAGACTTAGAAATCGCCAGCTCATATACAGTGCATAAAATATATTTATATATATACCCTTATACACCATTTAATAAAAAATATCACAAAATTCTTCTAAGTCCCTCGGGAAGAGTGAAAGACGCGCACGTTCATTTTCAGAGCTCCTAGACCTTCCTATAAGAAGTTAGCCAAAAAGTAGCTTCGAAAAACGCTTAGGTTAAGTTTCAGAGTTGCTTCTAATGTACCAAAGCTGGACTTAGACATAATTTCACTCTCACAACATTATGGCTGGTTGGAGACAGTCCGAACCACAAGTACCGGGTCCATGGTTCTGGCCGTATACTGGGGGGGCGGGGACGACTCCCATTAACCCCTGACTATACCGGGGATACGCTTATCACAATGCCTTTCTGGTCTGTGCTGAAGCACGGCATTCTGGCAGCCAAGTGGCTTGACCTTTATTAGTGAGCCTGGTTACCCCCTCTCGGAACCACAGACTTAGAAATCGCCAGCTCATATACAGTGCATAAAATATATTTATATATATACCCTTATACACCATTTAATAAAAAATATCACAAAATTCTTCTAAGTCCCTCGGGAAGAGTGAAAGATGCGCACGTTCATTTTCAGAGCTCCTAGACCTTCCTATAAGAAGTTAGCCAAAAAGTAGCTTCGAAAAACGCTTAGGTTAAGTTTCAGAGTTGCTTCTAATGTACCAAAGCTGGACTTAGACATAATTTCACTCTCACAACATTATGGCTGGTTGGAGACAGTCCGAACCACAAGTACCGGGTTCATGGTTCTGGCCGTATACTGGGGGGGCGGGGACGACTCCCATTAACCCCTGACTATACCGGGGATACGCTTATCACAATGCCTTTCTGGTCTGTGCTGAAGCACGGCATTCTGGCAGCCAAGTGGCTTGACCTTTATTAGTGAGCCTGGTTACCCCCTCTCGGAACCACAGACTTAGAAATCGCCAGCTCATATACAGTGCATAAAATATATTTATATATATATACCCTTATACACCATTTTAATAAAAAATATCACAAAATTCTTCTAAGTCCCTCGGGAAGAGTGAAAGACGCGCACATTCATTTTCAGAGCTCCTAGACCTTCCTATAAGAAGTTAGCCAAAAAGTAGCTTCGAAAAACGCTTAGGTTAAGTTTCAGAGTTGCTTCTTATGTACCAAAGCTGCACTTAGACATAATTTCACTCTCACAACATTATGGCTGGTTGGAGAGAGTCCGAACCACAAGTACCGGGTCCATGGTTCTGGCCGTATACTGGGGGGACGGGGACGACTCCCATTAACCCCTGACTATACCGGGGATACGCTTATCACAATGCCTTTCTGGTCTGTGCTGAAGCAGGGCATTCTGGAAGCCAAGTGGCTTGACCTTTATTAGTGAGCCTGGTTACCCCCTCTCGGAACCACAGACTTAGAAATCGCCAGCTCATATACAGTGCATAAAATATATTTATATATATACCCTTATACACCATTTTAATAAAAAATATCACAAAATTCTTCTAAGTCCCTCGGGAAGAGTGAAAGACGCGCACGTTCATTTTCAGAGCTCCTAGACCTTCCTATAAGAAGTTAGCCAAAAAGTAGCTTCGAAAAACGCTTAGGTTAAGTTTCAGAGTTGCTTCTAATGTACCAAAGCTGGACTTAGACATAATTTCACTCTCACAACATTATGGCTGGTTGGACACAGTCCGAACCACAAGTACCGGGTCCATGGTTCTGGCCGTATACTGGGGGGACGGGGACGACTCCCATTAACCCCTGACTATACCGGGGATACGCTTATCACAATGCCTTTCTGGTCTGTGCTGAAGCAGGCCATTCTGGCAGCCAAGTGGCTTGACCTTTATTAGTGAGCCTGGTTACCCCCTCTCGGAACCACAGACTTAGAAATCGCCAGCTCATATACAGTGCATAAAATATATTTATATATATACCCTTATACTCCATTTAATAAAAAATATCACAAAATTCTTCTAAGTCCCTCGGGAAGAGTGAAAGACGCGCACGTTCATTTTCAGAGCTCCTAGACCTTCCTATAAGAAGTTAGCCAAAAAGTAGCTTCGAAAAACGCTTAGGTTAAGTTTCAGAGTTGCTTCTAATGTACCAAAGCTGGACTTAGACATAATTTCACTCTCACAACATTATGGCTGGTTGGAGAGAGTCCGAACCACAAGTACCGGGTCCATGGTTCTGGCCGTATACTGGGGGGACGGGGACGACTCCCATTAACCCCTGACTATACCGGGGATACGCTTATCACAATGCCTTTCTGGTCTGTGCTGAAGCAGGGCATTCTGGCAGCCAAGTGGCTTGACCTTTATTAGTGAGCCTGGTTACCCCCTCTCGGAACCACAGACTTAGAAATCGCCAGCTCATATACAGTGCATAAAATATATTTATATATATACCCTTATACACCATTTTAATAAAAAATATCACAAAATTCTTCTAAGTCCCTCGGGAAGAGTGAAAGACGCGCACGTTCATTTTCAGAGCTCCTAGACCTTCCTATAAGAAGTTAGCCAAAAAGTAGCTTCGAAAAACGCTTAGGTTAAGTTTCAGAGTTGCTTCTAATGTACCAAAGCTGCACTTAGACATAATTTCACTCTCACAACATTATGGCTGGTTGGAGAGAGTCCGAACCACAAGTACCGGGTCCATGGTTCTGGCCGTATACTGGGGGGACGGGGACGACTCCCATTAACCCCTGACTATACCGGGGATACGCTTATCACAATGCCTTTCTGGTCTGTGCTGAAGCAGGGCATTCTGGCAGCCAAGTGGCTTGACCTTTATTAGTGAGCCTGGTTACCCCCTCTCGGAACCACAGACTTAGAAATCGCCAGCTCATATACAGTGCATAAAATATATTTATATATATACCCTTATACACCATTTTAATAAAAAATATCACAAAATTCTTCTAAGTCCCTCGGGAAGAGTGAAAGACGCGCACGTTCATTTTCAGAGCTCCTAGACCTTCCTATAAGAAGTTAGCCAAAAAGTAGCTTCGAAAAACGCTTAGGTTAAGTTTCAGAGTTGCTTCTAATGTACCAAAGCTGGACTTAGACATAATTTCACTCTCACAACATTATGGCTGGTTGGAGACAGTCCGAACCACAAGTACCGGGTCCATGGTTCTGGCCGTATACTGGGGGGACGGGGACGACTCCCATTAACCCCTGACTATACCGGGGATACGCTTATCACAATGCCTTTCTGGTCTGTGCTGAAGCAGGGCATTCTGGCAGCCAAGTGGCTTGACCTTTATTAGTGAGCCTGGTTACCCCCTCTCGGAACCACAGACTTAGAAATCGCCAGCTCATATACAGTGCATAAAATATATTTATATATATACCCTTATACACCATTTAATAAAAAATATCACAAAATTCTTCTAAGTCCCTCGGGAAGAGTGAAAGACGCGCACGTTCATTTTCAGAGCTCCTAGACCTTCCTATAAGAAGTTAGCCAAAAAGTAGCTTCGAAAAACGCTTAGGTTAAGTTTCAGAGTTGCTTCTAATGTACCAAAGCTGGACTTAGACATAATTTCACTCTCACAACATTATGGCTGGTTGGAGAGAGTCCGAACCACAAGTACCGGGTCCATGGTTCTGGCCGTATACTGGGGGGACGGGGACGACTCCCATTAACCCCTGACTATACCGGGGATACGCTTATCACAATGCCTTTCTGGTCTGTGCTGAAGCAGGGCATTCTGGCAGCCAAGTGGCTTGACCTTTATTAGTGAGCCTGGTTACCCCCTCTCGGAACCACAGACTTAGAAATCGCCAGCTCATATACAGTGCATAAAATATATTTATATATATACCCTTATACACCATTTAATAAAAAATATCACAAAATTCTTCTAAGTCCCTCGGGAAGAGTGAAAGATGCGCACGTTCATTTTCAGAGCTCCTAGACCTTCCTATAAGAAGTTAGCCAAAAAGTAGCTTCGAAAAACGCTTAGGTTAAGTTTCAGAGTTGCTTCTAATGTACCAAAGCTGGACTTAGACATAATTTCACTCTCACAACATTATGGCTGGTTGGAGACAGTCCGAACCACAAGTACCGGGTCCATGGTTCTGGCCGTATACTGGGGGGGCGGGGACGACTCCCATTAACCCCTGACTATACCGGGGATACGCTTATCACAATGCCTTTCTGGTCTGTGCTGAAGCAGGGCATTCTGGCAGCCAAGTGGCTTGACCTTTATTAGTGAGCCTGGTTACCTCCTCTCGGAACCACAGACTTAGAAATCGCCAGCTCATATACAGTGCATAAAATATATTTATATATATACCCTTATACACCATTTTAATAAAAAATATCACAACATTCTTCTAAGTCCCTCGGGAAGAGTGAAAGACGCGCACGTTCATTTTCAGAGCTCCTAGACCTTCCTATAAGAAGTTAGCCAAAAAGTAGCTTCGAAAAACGCTTAGGTTAAGTTTCAGAGTTGCTTCTAATGTATCAAAGCTGGACTTAGACATAATTTCACTCTCACAACATTATGGCTGGTTGGAGAGAGTCCGAACCACAAGTACCGGGTCCATGGTTCTGGCCGTATACTGGGGGGACGGGGACGACTCCCATTAACCCCTGACTATACCGGGGATACGCTTATCACAATGCCTTTCTGGTCTGTGCTGAAGCAGGGCATTCTGGCAGCCAAGTGGCTTGACCTTTATTAGTGAGCCTGGTTACCCCCTCTCGGAACCACAGACTTAGAAATCGCCAGCTCATATACAGTGCATAAAATATATTTATATATATACCCTTATACACCATTTAATAAAAAATATCACAAAATTCTTCTAAGTCCCTCGGGAAGAGTGAAAGATGCGCACGTTCATTTTCAGAGCTCCTAGACCTTCCTATAAGAAGTTAGCCAAAAAGTAGCTTCGAAAAACGCTTAGGTTAAGTTTCAGAGTTGCTTCTAATGTACCAAAGCTGGACTTAGACATAATTTCACTCTCACAACATTATGGCTGGTTGGAGACAGTCCGAACCACAAGTACCGGGTCCATGGTTCTGGCCGTATACTGGGGGGGCGGGGACGACTCCCATTAACCCCTGACTATACCGGGGATACGCTTATCACAATGCCTTTCTGGTCTGTGCTGAAGCACGGCATTCTGGCAGCCAAGTGGCTTGACCTTTATTAGTGAGCCTGGTTACCCCCTCTCGGAACCACAGACTTAGAAATCGCCAGCTCATATACAGTGCATAAAATATATTTATATATATACCCTTATACACCATTTTAATAAAAAATATCACAAAATTCTTCTAAGTCCCTCGGGAAGAGTGAAAGACGCGCACGTTCATTTTCAGAGCTCCTAGACCTTCCTATAAGAAGTTAGCCAAAAAGTAGCTTCGAAAAACGCTTAGGTTAAGTTTCAGAGTTGCTTCTAATGTACCAAAGCTGGACTTAGACATAATTTCACTCTCACAAACACAACACTAGGAACACATTGTGAAATCGCGTATATCTTTGCTTCTACACATAGGAATGTATTGTGCTTTGCTTTACACACTATTCTACAGTCAAAAGGAGAGAATTCATCAAGTTTAATAAGCAAAAACACTGTATAAGTCGAATTTCAGCATTTTTGTGTGACCGGGAAAACAACAGTCACAAGCCGAGAAGCAGTTCCATAGAAACTTGCCATTTTACCGCTGAACCTAAAAATGGGTAGAAAGTACTTTTTCTCCCTTCCTGTTAATGCCACAGACTTCGCCTTTACAGGGCACACGTTTTCTATCTTCCCCGCTTCAGCCCATGAAATATTGAGCTTCAAATGTGTTGTTAACATTGTGTAAAAAAGTTGCACACAGCTGTTCTAGGAACACATTGTGAAATCGCGTATATCTTTGCTTCTACACATAGCAATGTATTGTGCTTTGCTTTACACACTATTCTACAGTCAAGAGGAGAGAATTCATCAAGTTTAATAAGCAAAAACACTGTATAAGTCGAATTTCAGCATTTTTGTGTGACCGGGAAAACCACAGTCACAAGCGAGATGCAGTTCCATAGAAACTTGCCATTTTACCGCTGTACCTAAAAATGGGTAGAAAGTACTTTTTCTCCCTTCCTGTTAATGCCACAGACTTCGCCTTTACAGGGCACACGTTTTCTATCTTCCCCGCTTCAGCCCATGAAATATTGAGCTTCAAATGTGTTGTTAACGTGGTGTAAAAAAGTTGCTCACAGCTTTTCTAGGAACACATTGTGAAATCGCGTATATCTTTGCTTCTACACATAGCAATGTATTGTGCTTTGCTTTACACACTATTCTACAGTCAAGAGGAGAGAATTCATCAAGTTTAATAAGCAAAAACACTGTATAAGTCGAATTTCAGCATTTTTGTGTGACCGGGAAAACCACAGTCACAAGTCGAGATGCAGTTCCATAGAAACTTGCCATTTTACCGCTGAACCTAAAAATGGGTAGAAAGTACTTTTTCTCCCTTCCTGTTAATGCCACAGACTTCGCCTTTACAGGACACACGTTTTCTATCTTCCCCGCTTCAGCCCATGAAATATTGAGCTTCAAATGTGTTGTTAACATTGTGTAAAAAAGTTGCTCACAGCTGTTCTAGGAACACATTGTGAAATCGCGTATATCTTTGCTTCTACACATAGGAATGTATTGTGCTTTGCTTAACACACTATTCTACAGTCAAGAGGAGAGAATTCATCAAGTTTAATAAGCAAAAACACTGTATAAGTCGAATTTCAGCATTTTTGTGTGAATGGGAAAACCACAGTCACAAGCCGAGATGCAGTTCCATAGAAACTTGCCATTTTACCGCTGAACCTAAAAATGGGTAGAAAGTACTTTTTCTCCCTTCCTGTTAATGCCACAGACTTCGCCTTTACAGGGCACACGTTTTCTATCTTCCCCGCTTTAGCCCATGAAATATTGAGCTTCAAATGTGTTGTTAACGTGGTGTAAAAAAGTTGCTCACAGCTGTTCTAGGAACACATTGTGAAATCGCGTATATCTTTGCTTCTACACATAGAAATGTATTGTGCTTTGCTTTACACACTATTCTACAGTCAAGAGGAGAGAATTCATCAAATTTAATAAGCAAAAACACTGTATAAGTCGAATTTCAGCATTTTTGTGTGACCGGGAAAACCACAGTCACAAGTCGAGATGCAGTTCCATAGAAACTTGCCATTTTACCGCTGAACCTAAAAATGGGTAGAAAGTACTTTTTCTCCCTTCCTGTTAATGCCACAGACTTCGCCTTTACAGGGCACACGTTTTCTATCTTCCCCGCTTCAGCCCATGAAATATTGAGCTTCAAATGTGTTGTTAACGTTGTGTAAAAAAGTTGCTCACAGCTGTTCTAGGAACACATTGTGAAATCGCGTATATCTTTTCTTCTACATATAGGAATGTATTGTGCTTTGCTTTACACACTATTCTAGAGTCAAGAGGAGAGAATTCATCAAGTTTAATAAGCAAAAACACTGTATAAGTCGAATTTCAGCATTTTTGTGTGACCGGGAAAACCACAGTCACAAGCCGAGAAGCAGTTCCATAGAAACTTGCCATTTTACCACTGAACCTAAAAATGGGTAGAAAGTACTTTTTCTCCCTTCCTGTTAATGCCACAGACTTCGCCTTTACAGGGCACACGTTTTCTATCTTCCCCGCTTCAGCCCATGAAATATTGAGCTTCAAATGTGTTGTTAACATTGTGTAAAAAAGTTGCACACAGCTGTTCTAGGAACACATTGTGAAATCGCGTATATCTTTGCTTCTACACATAGGAATGTATTGTGCTTTGCTTTACACACTATTCTACAGTCAAGAGGAGAGAATTCATCACGTTTAATAAGCAAAAACACTGTATAAGTCGAATTTCAGCATTTTTGTGTGACCGGGAAAACCACAGTCACAAGCGAGATGCAGTTCCATAGAAACTTGCCATTTTACCGCTGTACCTAAAAATGGGTAGAAAGTACTTTTTCTCCCTTCCTGTTAATGCCACAGACTTCGCCTTTACAGGGCACACGTTTTCTATCTTCCCCGCTTCAGCCCATGAAATATTGAGCTTCAAATGTGTTGTTAACGTGGTGTAAAAAAGTTGCTCACAGCTGTTCTAGGAACACATTGTGAAATCGCGTATATCTTTGCTTCTACACATAGCAATGTATTGTGCTTTGCTTTACACACTATTCTACAGTCAAGAGGAGAGAATTCATCAAGTTTAATAAGCAAAAACACTGTATAAGTCGAATTTCAGCATTTTTGTGTGACCGGGAAAACCACAGTCACAAGCCGAGATGCAGTTCCATAGAAACTTGCCATTTTACCGCTGAACCTAAAAATGGGTAGAAAGTACTTTTCTCCCTTCCTGTTAATGCCACAGACTTCGCCTTTACAGGGCACACGTTTTCTATCTTCCCCGCTTCAGCCCATGAAATATTGAGCTTCAAATGTGTTGTTAACATTGTGTAAAAAAGTTGCTCACAGCTGTTCTAGGAACACATTGTGAAATCGCGTATATCTTTGCTTCTACACATAGGAATGTATTGTGCTTTGCTTAACACACTATTCTACAGTCAAGAGGAGAGAATTCATCAAGTTTAATAAGCAAAAACACTGTATAAGTCGAATTTCAGCATTTTTGTGTGACCGGGAAAACCACAGTCACAACTCGAGATGCAGTTCCATAGAAACTTGCCATTTTACCGCTGAACCTAAAAATGGGTAGAAAGTACTTTTTCTCCCTTCCTGTTAATGCCACAGACTTCGCCTTTACAGGGCACACGTTTTCTATCTTCCCCGCTTCAGCCCATGAAATATTGAGCTTCAAATGTGTTGTTAACGTTGTGTAAAAAAGTTGCTCACAGCTGTTCTAGGAACACATTGTGAAATCGCGTATATCTTTTCTTCTACACATACAGTAGGAATGTATTGTGCTTTGCTTTACACACTATTCTACAGTCAAGAGGAGAGAATTCATCAAGTTTAATAAGCAAAAACACTGTATAAGTCGAATTTCAGCATTTTTGTTTGACCGGGAAAACCACAGTCACAAGCCGAGATGCAGTTCCATAGAAACTTGCCGTTTTACCGCTGAACCTAAAAATGGGTAGAAAGTACTTTTTCTCCCTTCCTGTTAATGCCACAGACTTCGCCTTTACAGGGCACACGTTTTCTATCTTCCCCGCTTCAGCCCATGAAATATTGAGCTTCAAATGTGTTGTTAACATTGTGTAAAAAAGTTGCTCACAGCTGTTCTAGGAACACATTGTGAAATCGCGTATATCTTTGCTTCTACACATAGGAATGTATTGTGCTTTGCTTTACACACTATTCTACAGTCAAAAGGAGAGAATTCATCAAGTTTAATAAGCAAAAACACTGTATAAGTCGAATTTCAGCATTTTTGTGTGACCGGGAAAACAACAGTCACAAGCCGAGATTCAGTTCCATAGGAACTTGCCATTTTACCGCGGAACCTAAAAATGGGTAGAAAGTACTTTTTCTCCCTTCCTGTTAATGCCACAGACTTCGCCTTTACAGGGCACACGTTTTCTATCTTCCCCGCTTCAGCCCATGAAATATTGAGCTTCAAATGTGTTGTTAACGTTGTGTAAAAAAGTTGCTCACAGCTGTTCTAGGAACACATTGTGAAATCGCGTATATCTTTGCTTCTACACATAGGAATGTATTGTGCTTTGCTTTACACACTATTCTACAGTCAAGAGGTGAGAATTCATCAAGTTTAATAAGCAAAAACACTGTATAAGTCGAATTTCAGCATTTTTGTGTGACCGGGAAAACCACAGTCACAATACGAGATGCAGTTCCATAGAAACTTGCCGTTTTACCGCTGTACCTAAAAATGGGTAGAAAGTACTTTTTCTCCCTTCCTGTTAATGCCACAGACTTCGCCTTTACAGGGCACACGTTTTCTATCTTCCCCGCTTCAGCCCATGAAATATTGAGCTTCAAATGTGTTGTTAACGTTGTGTAAAAAAGTTGCTCACAGCTGTTCTAGGAACACATTGTGAAATCGCGTATATCTTTGCTTCTACACATAGGAATGTATTGTGCTTTGCTTTACACACTATTCTACAGTCAAGAGGTGAGAATTCATCAAGTTTAATAAGCAAAAACACTGTATAAGTCGAATTTCAGCATTTTTGTGTGACCGGGAAAACCACAGTCACAATCCGAGATGCAGTTCCATAGAAACTTGCCGTTTTACCGCTGTACCTAAAAATGGGTAGAAAGTACTTTTTCTCCCTTCCTGTTAATGCCACAGACTTCGCCTTTACAGGGCACACGTTTTCTATCTTCCCCGCTTCAGCCCATGAAATATTGAGCTTCAAATGTGTTGTTAACGTTGTGTAAAAAAGTTGCTCACAGCTGTTCTAGGAACACATTGTGAAATCGCGTATATCTTTGCTTCTACACATAGGAATGTATTGTGCTTTGCTTTACACACTATTCTACAGTCAAGAGGAGAGAATTCATCAAGTTTATTAAGCAAAAACACTGTATAAGTCGAATTTCAGCATTTTTGTGTGACCGGGAAAACCACAGTCACAATCCGAGATGCAGTTCCATAGAAACTTGCCGTTTTACCGCTGTACCTAAAAATGGGTAGAAAGTACTTTTTCTCCCTTCCTGTTAATGCCACAGACTTCGCCTTTACAGGGCACACGTTTTCTATCTTCCCCGCTTCAGCCCATGAAATATTGAGCTTCAAATGTGTTGTTAACGTTGTGTAAAAAAGTTGCTCACAGCTGTTCTAGGAACACATTGTGAAATCGCGTATATCTTTGCTTCTACACATAGGAATGTATTGTGCTTTGCTTTACACACTATTCTACAGTCAAGAGGAGAGAATTCATCAAGTTTATTAAGCAAAAACACTGTATAAGTCGAATTTCAGCATTTTTGTGTAACCGGGAAAACCACAGTCACAATCCGAGATGCAGTTCCATAGAAACTTGCCGTTTTACCGCTGTACCTAAAAATGGGTAGAAAGTACTTTTTCTCCCTTCCTGTTAATGCCACAGACTTCGCCTTTACAGGGCACACGTTTTCTATCTTCCCCGCTTCAGCCAATGAAATATTGAGCTTCAAATGTGTTGTTAACGTTGTGTAAAAAAGTTGCTCACAGCTGTTCTAGGAACACATTGTGAAATCGTGTATATCTGTGCTTCTACACATAGGAATGTATTGTGCTTTGCTTAACATACTATTCTACAGTCAAGAGGAGAGAATTCATCAAGTTTAATAAGCAAAAACACTGTATAAGTCGAATTTCAGCATTTTTGTGTGACCGGGAAAACCACAGTCACAAGCCGAGATGCAGTTCCATAGAAACTTGCCATTTTACCGCTGAACCTAAAAATGGGTAGAAAGTACTTTTTCTCCCTTCCTGTTAATGCCACAGACTTCGCCTTTACAGGGCACACGTTTTCTATCTTCCCCGCTTCAGCCCATGAAATATTGAGCTTCAAATGTGTTGTTAACGTTGTGTAAAAAAGTTGCTCACAGCTGTTCTAGGAACACATTGTGAAATCGCGTATATCTTTGCTTCTACACATAGGAATGTATTGTGCTTTGCTTTACACACTATTCTACAGTCAAGAGGTGAGAATTCATCAAGTTTAATAAGCAAAAACACTGTATAAGTCGAATTTCAGCATTTTTGTGTGACCGGGAAAACCACAGTCACAATCCGAGATGCAGTTCCATAGAAACTTGCCGTTTTACCGCTGTACCTAAAAATGGGTAGAAAGTACTTTTTCTCCCTTCCTGTTAATGCCACAGACTTCGCCATTACAGGGCACACGTTTTCTATCTTCCCCGCTTCAGCCCATGAAATATTGAGCTTCAAATGTGTTGTTAACGTTGTGTAAAAAAGTTGCTCACAGCTGTTCTAGGAACACATTGTGAAATCGCGTATATCTTTGCTTCTACACATAGGAATGTATTGTGCTTTGCTTTACACACTATTCTACAGTCAAGAGGAGAGAATTCATCAAGTTTATTAAGCAAAAACACTGTATAAGTCGAATTTCAGCATTTTTGTGTGACCGGGAAAACCACAGTCACAAGCCGAGATGCAGTTCCATAGAAACTTGCCATTTTACCGCTGAACCTAAAAATGGGTAGAAAGTACTTTTTCTCCCTTCCTGTTAATGCCACAGACTTCGCCTTTACAGGGCACACGTTTTCTATCTTCCCCGCTTCAGCCCATGAAATATTGAGCTTCAAATGTGTTGTTAACGTTGTGTAAAAAAGTTGCTCACAGCTGTTCTAGGAACACATTGTGAAATCGCGTATATCTTTGCTTCTACACATAGGAATGTATTGTGCTTTGCTTTACACACTATTCTACAGTCAAGAGGAGAGAATTCATCAAGTTTATTAAGCAAAAACACTGTATAAGTCGAATTTCAGCATTTTTGTGTGACCGGGAAAACCACAGTCACAATCCGAGATGCAGTTCCATAGAAACTTGCCGTTTTACCGCTGTACCTAAAAATGGGTAGAAAGTACTTTTTCTCCCTTCCTGTTAATGCCACAGACTTCGCCTTTACAGGGCACACGTTTTCTATCTTCCCCGCTTCAGCCCATGAAATATTGAGCTTCAAATGTGTTGTTAACGTTGTGTAAAAAAGTTGCTCACAGCTGTTCTAGGAACACATTGTGAAATCGCGTATATCTTTGCTTCTACACATAGGAATGTATTGTGCTTTGCTTTACACACTATTCTACAGTCAAGAGGAGAGAATTCATCAAGTTTATTAAGCAAAAACACTGTATAAGTCGAATTTCAGCATTTTTGTGTGACCGGGAAAACCACAGTCACAATCCGAGATGCAGTTCCATAGAAACTTGCCGTTTTACCGCTGTACCTAAAAATGGGTAGAAAGTACTTTTTCTCCCTTCCTGTTAATGCCACAGACTTCGCCTTTACAGGGCACACGTTTTCTATCTTCCCCGCTTCAGCCAATGAAATATTGAGCTTCAAATGTGTTGTTAACGTTGTGTAAAAAAGTTGCTCACAGCTGTTCTAGGAACACATTGTGAAATCGTGTATATCTGTGCTTCTACACATAGGAATGTATTGTGCTTTGCTTAACATACTATTCTACAGTCAAGAGGAGAGAATTCATCAAGTTTAATAAGCAAAAACACTGTATAAGTCGAATTTCAGCATTTTTGTGTGACCGGGAAAACCACAGTCACAAGCCGAGATGCAGTTCCATAGAAACTTGCCATTTTACCGCTGAACCTAAAAATGGGTAGAAAGTACTTTTTCTCCCTTCCTGTTAATGCCACAGACTTCGCCTTTACAGGGCACACGTTTTCTATCTTCCCCGCTTCAGCCCATGAAATATTGAGCTTCAAATGTGTTGTTAACGTTGTGTAAAAAAGTTGCTCACAGCTGTTCTAGGAACACATTGTGAAATCGCGTATATCTTTGCTTCTACACATAGGAATGTATTGTGCTTTGCTTTACACACTATTCTACAGTCAAGAGGAGAGAATTCATCAAGTTTATTAAGCAAAAACACTGTATAAGTCGAATTTCAGCATTTTTGTGTGACCGGGAAAACCACAGTCACAATCCGAGATGCAGTTCCATAGAAACTTGCCGTTTTACCGCTGTACCTAAAAATGGGTAGAAAGTACTTTTTCTCCCTTCCTGTTAATGCCACAGACTTCGCCTTTACAGGGCACACGTTTTCTATCTTCCCCGCTTCAGCCAATGAAATATTGAGCTTCAAATGTGTTGTTAACGTTGTGTAAAAAAGTTGCTCACAGCTGTTCTAGGAACACATTGTGAAATCGTGTATATCTGTGCTTCTACACATAGGAATGTATTGTGCTTTGCTTAACATACTATTCTACAGTCAAGAGGAGAGAATTCATCAAGTTTAATAAGCAAAAACACTGTATAAGTCGAATTTCAGCATTTTTGTGTGACCGGGAAAACCACAGTCACAAGCCGAGATGCAGTTCCATAGAAACTTGCCATTTTACCGCTGAACCTAAAAATGGGTAGAAAGTACTTTTTCTCCCTTCCTGTTAATGCCACAGACTTCGCCTTTACAGGGCACACGTTTTCTATCTTCCCCGCTTCAGCCCATGAAATATTGAGCTTCAAATGTGTTGTTAACGTTGTGTAAAAAAGTTGCTCACAGCTGTTCTAGGAACACATTGTGAAATCGCGTATATCTTTGCTTCTACACATAGGAATGTATTGTGCTTTGCTTTACACACTATTCTACAGTCAAGAGGTGAGAATTCATCAAGTTTAATAAGCAAAAACACTGTATAAGTCGAATTTCAGCATTTTTGTGTGACCGGGAAAACCACAGTCACAATCCGAGATGCAGTTCCATAGAAACTTGCCGTTTTACCGCTGTACCTAAAAATGGGTAGAAAGTACTTTTTCTCCCTTCCTGTTAATGCCACAGACTTCGCCATTACAGGGCACACGTTTTCTATCTTCCCCGCTTCAGCCCATGAAATATTGAGCTTCAAATGTGTTGTTAACGTTGTGTAAAAAAGTTGCTCACAGCTGTTCTAGGAACACATTGTGAAATCGCGTATATCTTTGCTTCTACACATAGGAATGTATTGTGCTTTGCTTTACACACTATTCTACAGTCAAGAGGAGAGAATTCATCAAGTTTATTAAGCAAAAACACTGTATAAGTCGAATTTCAGCATTTTTGTGTGACCGGGAAAACCACAGTCACAAGCCGAGATGCAGTTCCATAGAAACTTGCCATTTTACCGCTGAACCTAAAAATGGGTAGAAAGTACTTTTTCTCCCTTCCTGTTAATGCCACAGACTTCGCCTTTACAGGGCACACGTTTTCTATCTTCCCCGCTTCAGCCCATGAAATATTGAGCTTCAAATGTGTTGTTAACGTTGTGTAAAAAAGTTGCTCACAGCTGTTCTAGGAACACATTGTGAAATCGCGTATATCTTTGCTTTTACACATAGGAATGTATTGTGCTTTGCTTTACACACTATTCTACAGTCAAGAGGTGAGAATTCATCAAGTTTAATAAGCAAAAACACTGTATAAGTCGAATTTCAGCATTTTTGTGTGACCGGGAAAACCACAGTCACAATCCGAGATGCAGTTCCATAGAAACTTGCCGTTTTACCGCTGTACCTAAAAATGGGTAGAAAGTACTTTTTCTCCCTTCCTGTTAATGCCACAGACTTCGCCTTTACAGGGCACACGTTTTCTATCTTCCCCGCTTCAGCCCATGAAATATTGAGCTTCAAATGTGTTGTTAACGTTGTGTAAAAAAGTTGCTCACAGCTGTTCTAGGAACACATTGTGAAATCGTGTATATCTTTGCTTCTACACATAGGAATGTATTGTGCTTTGCTTAACATACTATTCTACAGTCAAGAGGAGAGAATTCATCAAGTTTAATAAGCAAAAACACTGTATAAGTCGAATTTCAGCATTTTTGTGTGGCCGGGAAAACCACAGTCACAAGCCGAGATGCAGTTCCATAGAAACTTGCCATTTTACCGCTGAACCTAAAAATGGGTAGAAAGTACTTTTTCTCCCTTCCTGTTAATGCCACAGACTTCGCCTTTACAGGGCACACGTTTTCTATCTTCCCCGCTTCAGCCCATGAAATATTGAGCTTCAAATGTGTTGTTAACGTTGTGTAAAAAAGTTGCTCACAGCTGTTCTATGAACACATTGTGAAATCGCGTATATCTTTTCTTCTACACATAGGAATGTATTGTGCTTTCCTTTACACACTATTCTACAGTCAAAAGGAGAGAATTCATCAAGTTTAATAAGCAAAAACACTGTATAAGTCGAATTTCAGCATTTTTGTGTGACCGGGAAAACAACAGTCACAAGCCGAGATTCAGTTCCATAGGAACTTGCCATTTTACCGCGGAACCTAAAAATGGGTAGAAAGTACTTTTTCTCCCTTCCTGTTAATGCCACAGACTTCGCCTTTACAGGGCACACGTTTTCTATCTTCCCCGCTTCAGCCCATGAAATATTGAGCTTCAAATGTGTTGTTAACGTTGTGTAAAAAAGTTGCTCACAGCTGTTCTAGGAACACATTGTGAAATCGCGTATATCTTTGCTTCTACACATAGGAATGTATTGTGCTTTGCTTTACACACTATTCTACAGTCAAGAGGTGAGAATTCATCAAGTTTAATAAGCAAAAACACTGTATAAGTCGAATTTCAGCATTTTTGTGTGACCGGGAAAACCACAGTCACAAGCCGAGATGCAGTTCCATAGAAACTTGCCATTTTACCGCTGAACCTAAAAATGGGTAGAAAGTACTTTTTCTCCCTTCCTGTTAATGCCACAGACTTCGCCTTTACAGGGCACACGTTTTCTATCTTCCCCGCTTCAGCCCATGAAATATTGAGCTTCAAATGTGTTGTTAACGTTGTGTAAAAAAGTTGCTCACAGCTGTTCTAGGAACACATTGTGAAATCGCGTATATCTTTGCTTCTACACATAGGAATGTATTGTGCTTTGCTTTACACACTATTCTACAGTCAAGAGGTGAGAATTCATCAAGTTTAATAAGCAAAAACACTGTATAAGTCGAATTTCAGCATTTTTGTGTGACCGGGAAAACCACAGTCACAATCCGAGATGCAGTTCCATAGAAACTTGCCGTTTTACCGCTGTACCTAAAAATGGGTAGAAAGTACTTTTTCTCCCTTCCTGTTAATGCCACAGACTTCGCCATTACAGGGCACACGTTTTCTATCTTCCCCGCTTCAGCCCATGAAATATTGAGCTTCAAATGTGTTGTTAACGTTGTGTAAAAAAGTTGCTCACAGCTGTTCTAGGAACACATTGTGAAATCGCGTATATCTTTGCTTCTACACATAGGAATGTATTGTGCTTTGCTTTACACACTATTCTACAGTCAAGAGGAGAGAATTCATCAAGTTTATTAAGCAAAAACACTGTATAAGTCGAATTTCAGCATTTTTGTGTGACCGGGAAAACCACAGTCACAAGCCGAGATGCAGTTCCATAGAAACTTGCCATTTTACCGCTGAACCTAAAAATGGGTAGAAAGTACTTTTTCTCCCTTCCTGTTAATGCCACAGACTTCGCCTTTACAGGGCACACGTTTTCTATCTTCCCCGCTTCAGCCCATGAAATATTGAGCTTCAAATGTGTTGTTAACGTTGTGTAAAAAAGTTGCTCACAGCTGTTCTAGGAACACATTGTGAAATCGCGTATATCTTTGCTTTTACACATAGGAATGTATTGTGCTTTGCTTTACACACTATTCTACAGTCAAGAGGTGAGAATTCATCAAGTTTAATAAGCAAAAACACTGTATAAGTCGAATTTCAGCATTTTTGTGTGACCGGGAAAACCACAGTCACAATCCGAGATGCAGTTCCATAGAAACTTGCCGTTTTACCGCTGTACCTAAAAATGGGTAGAAAGTACTTTTTCTCCCTTCCTGTTAATGCCACAGACTTCGCCTTTACAGGGCACACGTTTTCTATCTTCCCCGCTTCAGCCCATGAAATATTGAGCTTCAAATGTGTTGTTAACGTTGTGTAAAAAAGTTGCTCACAGCTGTTCTAGGAACACATTGTGAAATCGTGTATATCTTTGCTTCTACACATAGGAATGTATTGTGCTTTGCTTAACATACTATTCTACAGTCAAGAGGAGAGAATTCATCAAGTTTAATAAGCAAAAACACTGTATAAGTCGAATTTCAGCATTTTTGTGTGGCCGGGAAAACCACAGTCACAAGCCGAGATGCAGTTCCATAGAAACTTGCCATTTTACCGCTGAACCTAAAAATGGGTAGAAAGTACTTTTTCTCCCTTCCTGTTAATGCCACAGACTTCGCCTTTACAGGGCACACGTTTTCTATCTTCCCCGCTTCAGCCCATGAAATATTGAGCTTCAAATGTGTTGTTAACGTTGTGTAAAAAAGTTGCTCACAGCTGTTCTAGGAACACATTGTGAAATCGCGTATATCTTTTCTTCTACACATAGGAATGTATTGTGCTTTCCTTTACACACTATTCTACAGTCAAAAGGAGAGAATTCATCAAGTTTAATAAGCAAAAACACTGTATAAGTCGAATTTCAGCATTTTTGTGTGACCGGGAAAACAACAGTCACAAGCCGAGATTCAGTTCCATAGGAACTTGCCATTTTACCGCGGAACCTAAAAATGGGTAGAAAGTACTTTTTCTCCCTTCCTGTTAATGCCACAGACTTCGCCTTTACAGGGCACACGTTTTCTATCTTCCCCGCTTCAGCCCATGAAATATTGAGCTTCAAATGTGTTGTTAACGTTGTGTAAAAAAGTTGCTCACAGCTGTTCTAGGAACACATTGTGAAATCGCGTATATCTTTGCTTCTACACATAGGAATGTATTGTGCTTTGCTTTACACACTATTCTACAGTCAAGAGGTGAGAATTCATCAAGTTTAATAAGCAAAAACACTGTATAAGTCGAATTTCAGCATTTTTGTGTGACCGGGAAAACCACAGTCACAATCCGAGATGCAGTTCCATAGAAACTTGCCGTTTTACCGCTGTACCTAAAAATGGGTAGAAAGTACTTTTTCTCCCTTCCTGTTAATGCCACAGACTTCGCCTTTACAGGGCACACGTTTTCTATCTTCCCCGCTTCAGCCCATGAAATATTGAGCTTCAAATGTGTTGTTAACGTTGTGTAAAAAAGTTGCTCACAGCTGTTCTAGGAACACATTGTGAAATCGCGTATATCTTTGCTTCTACACATAGGAATGTATTGTGCTTTGCTTTACACACTATTCTACAGTCAAGAGGAGAGAATTCATCAAGTTTATTAAGCAAAAACACTGTATAAGTCGAATTTCAGCATTTTTGTGTGACCGGGAAAACCACAGTCACAAGCCGAGATGCAGTTCCATAGAAACTTGCCATTTTACCGCTGAACCTAAAAATGGGTAGAAAGTACTTTTTCTCCCTTCCTGTTAATGCCACAGACTTCGCCTTTACAGGGCACACGTTTTCTATCTTCCCCGCTTCAGCCCATGAAATATTGAGCTTCAAATGTGTTGTTAACGTTGTGTAAAAAAGTTGCTCACAGCTGTTCTAGGAACACATTGTGAAATCGCGTATATCTTTGCTTCTACACATAGGAATGTATTGTGCTTTGCTTTACACACTATTCTACAGTCAAGAGGTGAGAATTCATCAAGTTTAATAAGCAAAAACACTGTATAAGTCGAATTTCAGCATTTTTGTGTGACCGGGAAAACCACAGTCACAATCCGAGATGCAGTTCCATAGAAACTTGCCGTTTTACCGCTGTACCTAAAAATGGGTAGAAAGTACTTTTTCTCCCTTCCTGTTAATGCCACAGACTTCGCCTTTACAGGGCACACGTTTTCTATCTTCCCCGCTTCAGCCCATGAAATATTGAGCTTCAAATGTGTTGTTAACGTTGTGTAAAAAAAGTTGCTCACAGCTGTTCTAGGAACACATTGTGAAATCGCGTATATCTTTGCTTCTACACATAGGAATGTATTGTGCTTTGCTTAACATACTATTCTACAGTCAAGAGGAGAGAATTCATCAAGTTTAATAAGCAAAAACACTGTATAAGTCGAATTTCAGCATTTTTGTGTGGCCGGGAAAACCACAGTCACAAGCCGAGATGCAGTTCCATAGAAACTTGCCATTTTACCGCTGAACCTAAAAATGGGTAGAAAGTACTTTTTCTCCCTTCCTGTTAATGCCACAGACTTCGCCTTTACAGGGCACACGTTTTCTATCTTCCCCGCTTCAGCCCATGAAATATTGAGCTTCAAATGTGTTGTTAACGTTGTGTAAAAAAGTTGCTCACAGCTGTTCTAGGAACACATTGTGAAATCGCGTATATCTTTTCTTCTACACATAGGAATGTATTGTGCTTTGCTTTACACACTATTCTACAGTCAAAAGGAGAGAATTCATCAAGTTTAATAAGCAAAAACACTGTATAAGTCGAATTTCAGCATTTTTGTGTGACCGGGAAAACAACAGTCACAAGCCGAGATTCAGTTCCATAGGAACTTGCCATTTTACCGCGGAACCTAAAAATGGGTAGAAAGTACTTTTTCTCCCTTCCTGTTAATGCCACAGACTTCGCCTTTACAGGGCACACGTTTTCTATCTTCCCCGCTTCAGCCCATGAAATATTGAGCTTCAAATGTGTTGTTAACGTTGTGTAAAAAAGTTGCTCACAGCTGTTCTAGGAACACATTGTGAAATCGCGTATATCTTTGCTTCTACACATAGGAATGTATTGTGCTTTGCTTTACACACTATTCTACAGTCAAGAGGTGAGAATTCATCAAGTTTAATAAGCAAAAACACTGTATAAGTCGAATTTCAGCATTTTTGTGTGACCGGGAAAACCACAGTCACAATCCGAGATGCAGTTCCATAGAAACTTGCCGTTTTACCGCTGTACCTAAAAATGGGTAGAAAGTACTTTTTCTCCCTTCCTGTTAATGCCACAGACTTCGCCTTTACAGGGCACACGTTTTCTATCTTCCCCGCTTCAGCCCATGAAATATTGAGCTTCAAATGTGTTGTTAACGTTGTGTAAAAAAGTTGCTCACAGCTGTTCTAGGAACACATTGTGAAATCGCGTATATCTTTGCTTCTACACATAGGAATGTATTGTGCTTTGCTTTACACACTATTCTACAGTCAAGAGGAGAGAATTCATCAAGTTTATTAAGCAAAAACACTGTATAAGTCGAATTTCAGCATTTTTGTGTGACCGGGAAAACCACAGTCACAAGCCGAGATGCAGTTCCATAGAAACTTGCCATTTTACCGCTGAACCTAAAAATGGGTAGAAAGTACTTTTTCTCCCTTCCTGTTAATGCCACAGACTTCGCCTTTACAGGGCACACGTTTTCTATCTTCCCCGCTTCAGCCCATGAAATATTGAGCTTCAAATGTGTTGTTAACGTTGTGTAAAAAAGTTGCTCACAGCTGTTCTAGGAACACATTGTGAAATCGCGTATATCTTTTCTTCTACACATAGGAATGTATTGTGCTTTCCTTTACACACTATTCTACAGTCAAAAGGAGAGAATTCATCAAGTTTAATAAGCAAAAACACTGTATAAGTCGAATTTCAGCATTTTTGTGTGACCGGGAAAACCACAGTCACAAGCCGAGATTCAGTTCCATAGGAACTTGCCATTTTACCGCGGAACCTAAAAATGGGTAGAAAGTACTTTTTCTCCCTTCCTGTTAATGCCACAGACTTCGCCTTTACAGGGCACACGTTTTCTATCTTCCCCGCTTCAGCCCATGAAATATTGAGCTTCAAATGTGTTGTTAACGTTGTGTAAAAAAGTTGCTCACAGCTGTTCTAGGAACACATTGTGAAATCGCGTATATCTTTGCTTCTACACATAGGAATGTATTGTGCTTTGCTTTACACACTATTCTACAGTCAAGAGGTGAGAATTCATCAAGTTTAATAAGCAAAAACACTGTATAAGTCGAATTTCAGCATTTTTGTGTGGCCGGGAAAACCACAGTCACAATCCGAGATGCAGTTCCATAGAAACTTGCCGTTTTACCGCTGTACCTAAAAATGGGTAGAAAGTACTTTTTCTCCCTTCCTGTTAATGCCACAGACTTCGCCTTTACAGGGCACACGTTTTCTATCTTCCCCGCTTCAGCCCATGAAATATTGAGCTTCAAATGTGTTGTTAACGTTGTGTAAAAAAGTTGCTCACAGCTGTTCTAGGAACACATTGTGAAATCGCGTATATCTTTGCTTCTACACATAGGAATGTATTGTGCTTTGCTTTACACACTATTCTACAGTCAAGAGGAGAGAATTCATCAAGTTTATTAAGCAAAAACACTGTATAAGTCGAATTTCAGCATTTTTGTGTGACCGGGAAAACCACAGTCACAAGCCGAGATGCAGTTCCATAGAAACTTGCCATTTTACCGCTGAACCTAAAAATGGGTAGAAAGTACTTTTTCTCCCTTCCTGTTAATGCCACAGACTTCGCCTTTACAGGGCACACGTTTTCTATCTTCCCCGCTTCAGCCCATGAAATATTGAGCTTCAAATGTGTTGTTAACGTTGTGTAAAAAAGTTGCTCACAGCTGTTCTAGGAACACATTGTGAAATCGCGTATATCTTTGCTTCTACACATAGGAATGTATTGTGCTTTGCTTTACACACTATTCTACAGTCAAGAGGTGAGAATTCATCAAGTTTAATAAGCAAAAACACTGTATAAGTCGAATTTCAGCATTTTTGTGTGACCGGGAAAACCACAGTCACAATCCGAGATGCAGTTCCATAGAAACTTGCCGTTTTACCGCTGTACCTAAAAATGGGTAGAAAGTACTTTTTCTCCCTTCCTGTTAATGCCACAGACTTCGCCTTTACAGGGCACACGTTTTCTATCTTCCCCGCTTCAGCCCATGAAATATTGAGCTTCAAATGTGTTGTTAACGTTGTGTAAAAAAGTTGCTCACAGCTGTTCTAGGAACACATTGTGAAATCGCGTATATCTTTGCTTCTACACATAGGAATGTATTGTGCTTTGCTTTACACACTATTCTACAGTCAAGAGGAGAGAATTCATCAAGTTTATTAAGCAAAAACACTGTATAAGTCGAATTTCAGCATTTTTGTGTGACCGGGAAAACCACAGTCACAAGCCGAGATGCAGTTCCATAGAAACTTGCCATTTTACCGCTGAACCTAAAAATGGGTAGAAAGTACTTTTTCTCCCTTCCTGTTAATGCCACAGACTTCGCCTTTACAGGGCACACGTTTTCTATCTTCCCCGCTTCAGCCCATGAAATATTGAGCTTCAAATGTGTTGTTAACGTTGTGTAAAAAAGTTGCTCACAGCTGTTCTAGGAACACATTGTGAAATCGCGTATATCTTTGCTTCTACACATAGGAATGTATTGTGCTTTGCTTTACACACTATTCTACAGTCAAGAGGTGAGAATTCATCAAGTTTAATAAGCAAAAACACTGTATAAGTCGAATTTCAGCATTTTTGTGTGACCGGGAAAACCACAGTCACAATCCGAGATGCAGTTCCATAGAAACTTGCCGTTTTACCGCTGTACCTAAAAATGGGTAGAAAGTACTTTTTCTCCCTTCCTGTTAATGCCACAGACTTCGCCTTTACAGGGCACACGTTTTCTATCTTCCCCGCTTCAGCCCATGAAATATTGAGCTTCAAATGTGTTGTTAACGTTGTGTAAAAAAGTTGCTCACAGCTGTTCTAGGAACACATTGTGAAATCGTGTATATCTGTGCTTCTACACATAGGAATGTATTGTGCTTTGCTTAACATACTATTCTACAGTCAAGAGGAGAGAATTCATCAAGTTTAATAAGCAAAAACACTGTATAAGTCGAATTTCAGCATTTTTTCAGGGGTTAATGGGAGTCGTCCCCGTCCCCCCAGTATACGGCCAGAACCATGGACCCGGTACTTGTGGTTCGGACTGTCTCCAACCAGCCATAATGTTGTGAGAGTGAAATTATGTCTAAGTCCAGCTTTGGTACATTAGAAGCAACTCTGAAACTTAACCTAAGCGTTTTTCGAAGCTACTTTTTGGCTAACTTCTTATAGGAAGGTCTAGGAGCTCTGAAAATGAACGTGCGCGTCTTTCACTCTTCCCGAGGGACTTAGAAGAATTTTGTGATATTTTTTATTAAATGGTGTATAAGGGTATATATATAAATATATTTTATGCACTGTATATGAGCTGGCGATTTCTAAGTCTGTGGTTCTGAGAGGGGGTAACCAGGCTCACTAATAAAGGTCAAGCCACTTGGCTGCCAGAATGCCGTGCTTCAGCACAGACCAGAAAGGCATTGTGATAAGCGTATCCCCGGTATAGTCAGGGGTTAATGGGAGTCGTCCCCGCCCCCCCAGTATACGGCCAGAACCATGGACCCGGTACTTGTGGTTCGGACTGTCTCCAACCAGCCATAATGTTGTGAGAGTGAAATTATGTCTAAGTCCAGCTTTGGTACATTAGAAGCAACTCTGAAACTTAACCTAAGCGTTTTTCGAAGCTACTTTTTGGCTAACTTCTTATAGGAAGGTCTAGGAGCTCTGAAAATGAACGTGCGCGTCTTTCACTCTTCCCGAGGGACTTAGAAGAATTTTGTGATATTTTTTATTAAATGGTGTATAAGGGTATATATATAAATATATTTTATGCACTGTATATGAGCTGGCGATTTCTAAGTCTGTGGTTCCGAGAGGGGGTAACCAGGCTCACTAATAAAGGTCAAGCCACTTGGCTGCCAGAATGCCCTGCTTCAGCACAGACCAGAAAGGCATTGTGATAAGCGTATCCCCGGTATAGTCAGGGGTTAATGGGAGTCGTCCCCGTCCCCCCAGTATACGGCCAGAACCATGGACCCGGTACTTGTGGTTCGGACTGTCTCCAACCAGCCATAATGTTGTGAGAGTGAAATTATGTCTAAGTCCAGCTTTGGTACATTAGAAGCAACTCTGAAACTTAACCTAAGCGTTTTTCGAAGCTACTTTTTGGCTAACTTCTTATAGGAAGATCTAGGAGCTCTGAAAATGAACGTGCGAGTCTTTCACTCTTCCCGAGGGACTTAGAAGAATTTTGTGATATTTTTTATTAAATGGTGTATAAGGGTATATATATAAATATATTTTATGCACTGTATATGAGCTGGCGATTTCTAAGTCTGTGGTTCCGAGAGGGGGTAACCAGGCTCACTAATAAAGGTCAAGCCACTTGGCTGCCAGAATGCCCTGCTTCAGCACAGACCAGAAAGGCATTGTGATAAGCGTATCCCCGGTATAGTCAGGGGTTAATGGGAGTCGTCCCCGTCCCCCCAGTATACGGCCAGAACCATGGACCCGGTAATTGTGGTTCGGACTGTCTCCAACCAGCCATAATGTTGTGAGAGTGAAATTATGTCTAAGTCCAGCTTTGGTACATTAGAAGCAACTCTGAAACTTAACCTAAGCGTTTTTCGAAGCTACTTTTTGGCTAACTTCTTATAGGAAGGTCTAGGAGCTCTGAAAATGAACGTGCGCGTCTTTCACTCTTCCCGAGGGACTTAGAAGAATTTTGTGATATTTTTTATTAAATGGTGTATAAGGGTATATATATAAATATATTTTATGCACTGTATATGAGCTGGCGATTTCTAAGTCTGTGGTTCCGAGAGGGGGTAACCAGGCTCACTAATAAAGGTCAAGCCACTTGGCTGCCAGAATGCCCTGCTTCAGCACAGACCAGAAAGGCATTGTGATAAGCGTATCCCCGGAATAGTCAGGGGTTAATGGGAGTCGTCCCCGTCCCCCCAGTATACGGCCAGAACCATGGACCCGGTACTTGTGGTTCGGACTGTCTCCAACCAGCCATAATGTTGTGAGAGTGAAATTATGTCTAAGTCCAGCTTTGGTACATTAGAAGCAACTCTGAAACTTAACCTAAGCGTTTTTCGAAGCTACTTTTTGGCTAACTTCTTATAGGAAGGTCTAGGAGCTCTGAAAATGAACGTGCGCGTCTTTCACTCTTCCCGAGGGACTTAGAAGAATTTTGTGATATTTTTTATTAAATGGTGTAGAAGGGTATATATATAAATATATTTTATGCACTGTATATGAGCTGGCGATTTCTAAGTCTGTGGTTCCGAGAGGGGGTAACCAGGCTCACTAATAAAGGTCAAGCCACTTGGCTGCCAGAATGCCCTGCTTCAGCACAGACCAGAAAGGCATTGTGATAAGCGTATCCCCGGTATAGTCAGGGGTTAATGGGAGTCGTCCCCGTCCCCCCAGTATACGGCCAGAACCATGGACCCGGTACTTGTGGTTCGGACTGTCTCCAACCAGCCATAATGTTGTGAGAGTGAAATTATGTCTAAGTCCAGCTTTGGTACATTAGAAGCAACTCTGAAACTTAACCTAAGCGTTTTTCGAAGCTACTTTTTGGCTAACTTCTTATAGGAAGGTCTAGGAGCTCTGAAAATGAACGTGCGCGTCTTTCACTCTTCCCGAGGGACTTAGAAGAATTTTGTGATATTTTTTATTAAATGGTGTATAAGGGTATATATATAAATATATTTTATGCACTGTATATGAGCTGGCGATTTCTAAGTCTGTGGTTCCGAGAGGGGGTAACCAGGCTCACTAATAAATGTCAAGCCACTTGGCTGCCAGAATGCCCTGCTTCAGCACAGACCAGAAAGGCATTGTGATAAGCGTATCCCCGGAATAGTCAGGGGTTAATGGGAGTCGTCCCCGTCCCCCCAGTATACGGCCAGAACCATGGACCCGGTACTTGTGGTTCGGACTGTCTCCAACCAGCCATAATGTTGTGAGAGTGAAATTATGTCTAAGTCCAGCTTTGGTACATTAGAAGCAACTCTGAAACTTAACCTAAGCGTTTTTCGAAGCTACTTTTTGGCTAACTTCTTATAGGAAGGTCTAGGAGCTCTGAAAATGAACGTGCGCGTCTTTCACTCTTCCCGAGGGACTTAGAAGAATTTTGTGATATTTTTTATTAAATGGTGTATAAGGGTATATATATAAATATATTTTATGCACTGTATATGAGCTGGCGATTTCTAAGTCTGTGGTTCCGAGAGGGGGTAACCAGGCTCACTAATAAAGGTCAAGCCACTTGGCTGCCAGAATGCCCTGCTTCAGCACAGACCAGAAAGGCATTGTGATAAGCGTATCCCCGGTATAGTCAGGGGTTAATGGGAGTCGTCCCCGTCCCCCCAGTATACGGCCAGAACCATGGACCCGGTACTTGTGGTTCGGACTGTCTCCAACCAGCCATAATGTTGTGAGAGTGAAATTATGTCTAAGTCCAGCTTTGGTACATTAGAAGCAACTCTGAAACTTAACCTAAGCGTTTTTCGAAGCTACTTTTTGGCTAACTTCTTATAGGAAGATCTAGGAGCTCTGAAAATGAACGTGCGCGTCTTTCACTCTTCCCGAGGGACTTAGAAGAATTTTGTGATATTTTTTATTAAATGGTGTATAAGGGTATATATATAAATATATTTTATGCACTGTATATGAGCTGGCGATTTCTAAGTCTGTGGTTCCGAGAGGGGGTAACCAGGCTCACTAATAAAGGTCAAGCCACTTGGCTGCCAGAATGCCCTGCTTCAGCACAGACCAGAAAGGCATTGTGATAAGCGTATCCCCGGTATAGTCAGGGGTTAATGGGAGTCGTCCCCGTCCCCCCAGTATACGGCCAGAACCATGGACCCGGTACTTGTGGTTCGGACTGTCTCCAACCAGCCATAATGTTGTGAGAGTGAAATTATGTCTAAGTCCAGCTTTGGTACATTAGAAGCAACTCTGAAACTTAACCTAAGCGTTTTTCGAAGCTACTTTTTGGCTAACTTCTTATAGGAAGGTCTAGGAGCTCTGAAAATGAACGTGCGCGTCTTTCACTCTTCCCGAGGGACTTAGAAGAATTTTGTGATATTTTTTATTAAATGGTGTATAAGGGTATATATATAAATATATTTTATGCACTGTATATGAGCTGGCGATTTCTAAGTCTGTGGTTCCGAGAGGGGGTAACCAGGGTCACTAATAAAGGTCAAGCCACTTGGCTGCCAGAATGCCCTGCTTCAGCACAGACCAGAAAGGCATTGTGATAAGCGTATCCCCGGTATAGTCAGGGGTTAATGGGAGTCGTCCCCGTCCCCCCAGTATACGGCCAGAACCATGGACCCGGTACTTGTGGTTCGGACTGTCTCCAACCAGCCATAATGTTGTGAGAGTGAAATTATGTCTAAGTCCAGCTTTGGTACATTAGAAGCAACTCTGAAACTTAACCTAAGCGTTTTTCGAAGCTACTTTTTGGCTAACTTCTTATAGGAAGATCTAGGAGCTCTGAAAATGAACGTGCGCGTCTTTCACTCTTCCCGAGGGACTTAGAAGAATTTTGTGATATTTTTTATTAAATGGTGTATAAGGGTATATATATAAATATATTTTATGCACTGTATATGAGCTGGCGATTTCTAAGTCTGTGGTTCCGAGAGGGGGTAACCAGGCTCACTAATAAAGGTCAAGCCACTTGGCTGCCAGAATGCCCTGCTTCAGCACAGACCAGAAAGGCATTGTGATAAGCGTATCCCCGGTATAGTCAGGGGTTAATGGGAGTCGTCCCCGTCCCCCCAGTATACGGCCAGAACCATGGACCCGGTACTTGTGGTTCGGACTGTCTCCAACCAGCCATAATGTTGTGAGAGTGAAATTATGTCTAAGTCCAGCTTTGGTACATTAGAAGCAACTCTGAAACTTAACCTAAGCGTTTTTCGAAGCTACTTTTTGGCTAACTTCTTATAGGAAGGTCTAGGAGCTCTGAAAATGAACGTGCGCGTCTTTCACTCTTCCCGAGGGACTTAGAAGAATTTTGTGATATTTTTTATTAAATGGTGTATAAGGGTATATATATAAATATATTTTATGCACTGTATATGAGCTGGCGATTTCTAAGTCTGTGGTTCCGAGAGGGGGTAACCAGGGTCACTAATAAAGGTCAAGCCACTTGGCTGCCAGAATGCCCTGCTTCAGCACAGACCAGAAAGGCATTGTGATAAGCGTATCCCCGGTATAGTCAGGGGTTAATGGGAGTCGTCCCCGTCCCCCCAGTATACGGCCAGAACCATGGACCCGGTACTTGTGGTTCGGACTGTCTCCAACCAGCCATAATGTTGTGAGAGTGAAATTATGTCTAAGTCCAGCTTTGGTACATTAGAAGCAACTCTGAAACTTAACCTAAGCGTTTTTCGAAGCTACTTTTTGGCTAACTTCTTATAGGAAGGTCTAGGAGCTCTGAAAATGAACGTGCGCGTCTTTCACTCTTCCCGAGGGACTTAGAAGAATTTTGTGATATTTTTTATTAAATGGTGTAGAAGGGTATATATATAAATATATTTTATGCACTGTATATGAGCTGGCGATTTCTAAGTCTGTGGTTCCGAGAGGGGGTAACCAGGCTCACTAATAAAGGTCAAGCCACTTGGCTGCCAGAATGCCCTGCTTCAGCACAGACCAGAAAGGCATTGTGATACGCGTATCCCCGGTATAGTCAGGGGTTAATGGGAGTCGTCCCCGTCCCCCCAGTATACGGCCAGAACCATGGACCCGGTACTTGTGGTTCGGACTGTCTCCAACCAGCCATAATGTTGTGAGAGTGAAATTATGTCTAAGTCCAGCTTTGGTACATTAGAAGCAACTCTGAAACTTAACCTAAGCGTTTTTCGAAGCTACTTTTTGGCTAACTTCTTATAGGAAGGTCTAGGAGCTCTGAAAATGAACGTGCGCGTCTTTCACTCTTCCCGAGGGACTTAGAAGAATTTTGTGATATTTTTTATTAAATGGTGTATAAGGGTATATATATAAATATATTTTATGCACTGTATATGAGCTGGCGATTTCTAAGTCTGTGGTTCCGAGAGGGGGTAACCAGGGTCACTAATAAAGGTCAAGCCACTTGGCTGCCAGAATGCCCTGCTTCAGCACAGACCAGAAAGGCATTGTGATAAGCGTATCCCCGGTATAGTCAGGGGTTAATGGGAGTCGTCCCCGTCCCCCCAGTATACGGCCAGAACCATGGACCCGGTACTTGTGGTTCGGACTGTCTCCAACCAGCCATAATGTTGTGAGAGTGAAATTATGTCTAAGTCCAGCTTTGGTACATTAGAAGCAACTCTGAAACTTAACCTAAGCGTTTTTCGAAGCTACTTTTTGGCTAACTTCTTATAGGAAGGTCTAGGAGCTCTGAAAATGAACGTGCGCGTCTTTCACTCTTCCCGAGGGACTTAGAAGAATTTTGTGATATTTTTTATTAAATGGTGTAGAAGGGTATATATATAAATATATTTTATGCACTGTATATGAGCTGGCGATTTCTAAGTCTGTGGTTCCGAGAGGGGGTAACCAGGCTCACTAATAAAGGTCAAGCCACTTGGCTGCCAGAATGCCCTGCTTCAGCACAGACCAGAAAGGCATTGTGATAAGCGTATCCCCGGTATAGTCAGGGGTTAATGGGAGTCGTCCCCGTCCCCCCAGTATACGGCCAGAACCATGGACCCGGTACTTGTGGTTCGGACTGTCTCCAACCAGCCATAATGTTGTGAGAGTGAAATTATGTCTAAGTCCAGCTTTGGTACATTAGAAGCAACTCTGAAACTTAACCTAAGCGTTTTTCGAAGCTACTTTTTGGCTAACTTCTTATAGGAAGGTCTAGGAGCTCTGAAAATGAACGTGCGCGTCTTTCACTCTTCCCGAGGGACTTAGAAGAATTTTGTGATATTTTTTATTAAATGGTGTATAAGGGTATATATATAAATATATTTTATGCACTGTATATGAGCTGGCGATTTCTAAGTCTGTGGTTCCGAGAGGGGGTAACCAGGCTCACTAATAAAGGTCAAGCCACTTGGCTGCCAGAATGCCCTGCTTCAGCACAGACCAGAAAGGCATTGTGATAAGCGTATCCCCGGTATAGTCAGGGGTTAATGGGAGTCGTCCCCGTCCCCCCAGTATACGGCCAGAACCATGGACCCGGTACTTGTGGTTCGGACTGTCTCCAACCAGCCATAATGTTGTGAGAGTGAAATTATGTCTAAGTCCAGCTTTGGTACATTAGAAGCAACTCTGAAACTTAACCTAAGCGTTTTTCGAAGCTACTTTTTGGCTAACTTCTTATAGGAAGGTCTAGGAGCTCTGAAAATGAACGTGCGCGTCTTTCACTCTTCCCGAGGGACTTAGAAGAATTTTGTGATATTTTTTATTAAATGGTGTAGAAGGGTATATATATAAATATATTTTATGCACTGTATATGAGCTGGCGATTTCTAAGTCTGTGGTTCCGAGAGGGGGTAACCAGGCTCACTAATAAAGGTCAAGCCACTTGGCTGCCAGAATGCCCTGCTTCAGCACAGACCAGAAAGGCATTGTGATAAGCGTATCCCCGGTATAGTCAGGGGTTAATGGGAGTCGTCCCCGTCCCCCCAGTATACGGCCAGAACCATGGACCCGGTACTTGTGGTTCGGACTGTCTCCAACCAGCCATAATGTTGTGAGAGTGAAATTATGTCTAAGTCCAGCTTTGGTACATTAGAAGCAACTCTGAAACTTAACCTAAGCGTTTTTCGAAGCTACTTTTTGGCTAACTTCTTATAGGAAGGTCTAGGAGCTCTGAAAATGAACGTGCGCGTCTTTCACTCTTCCCGAGGGACTTAGAAGAATTTTGTGATATTTTTTATTAAATGGTGTATAAGGGTATATATATAAATATATTTTATGCACTGTATATGAGCTGGCGATTTCTAAGTCTGTGGTTCCGAGAGGGGGTAACCAGGGTCACTAATAAAGGTCAAGCCACTTGGCTGCCAGAATGCCCTGCTTCAGCACAGACCAGAAAGGCATTGTGATAAGCGTATCCCCGGTATAGTCAGGGGTTAATGGGAGTCGTCCCCGTCCCCCCAGTATACGGCCAGAACCATGGACCCGGTACTTGTGGTTCGGACTGTCTCCAACCAGCCATAATGTTGTGAGAGTGAAATTATGTCTAAGTCCAGCTTTGGTACATTAGAAGCAACTCTGAAACTTAACCTAAGCGTTTTTCGAAGCTACAGTACTTTTTGGCTAACTTCTTATAGGAAGGTCTAGGAGCTCTGAAAATGAACGTGCGCGTCTTTCACTCTTCCCGAGGGACTTAGAAGAATTTTGTGATATTTTTTATTAAATGGTGTATAAGGGTATATATATAAATATATTTTATGCACTGTATATGAGCTGGCGATTTCTAAGTCTGTGGTTCTGAGAGGGGGTAACCAGGCTCACTAATAAAGGTCAAGCCACTTGGCTGCCAGAATGCCGTGCTTCAGCACAGACCAGAAAGGCATTGTGATAAGCGTATCCCCGGTATAGTCAGGGGTTAATGGGAGTCGTCCCCGCCCCCCCAGTATACGGCCAGAACCATGGACCCGGTACTTGTGGTTCGGACTGTCTCCAACCAGCCATAATGTTGTGAGAGTGAAATTATGTCTAAGTCCAGCTTTGGTACATTAGAAGCAACTCTGAAACTTAACCTAAGCGTTTTTCGAAGCTACTTTTTGGCTAACTTCTTATAGGAAGGTCTAGGAGCTCTGAAAATGAACGTGCGCGTCTTTCACTCTTCCCGAGGGACTTAGAAGAATTTTGTGATATTTTTTATTAAATGGTGTACAGTATAAGGGTATATATATAAATATATTTTATGCACTGTATATGAGCTGGCGATTTCTAAGTCTGTGGTTCCGAGAGGGGGTAACCAGGCTCACTAATAAATGTCAAGCCACTTGGCTGCCAGAATGCCCTGCTTCAGCACAGACCAGAAAGGCATTGTGATAAGCGTATCCCCGGAATAGTCAGGGGTTAATGGGAGTCGTCCCCGTCCCCCCAGTATACGGCCAGAACCATGGACCCGGTACTTGTGGTTCGGACTGTCTCCAACCAGCCATAATGTTGTGAGAGTGAAATTATGTCTAAGTCCAGCTTTGGTACATTAGAAGCAACTCTGAAACTTAACCTAAGCGTTTTTCGAAGCTACTTTTTGGCTAACTTCTTATAGGAAGGTCTAGGAGCTCTGAAAATGAACGTGCGCGTCTTTCACTCTTCCCGAGGGACTTAGAAGAATTTTGTGATATTTTTTATTAAATGGTGTATAAGGGTATATATATAAATATATTTTATGCACTGTATATGAGCTGGCGATTTCTAAGTCTGTGGTTCTGAGAGGGGGTAACCAGGCTCACTAATAAAGGTCAAGCCACTTGGCTGCCAGAATGCCGTGCTTCAGCACAGACCAGAAAGGCATTGTGATAAGCGTATCCCCGGTATAGTCAGGGGTTAATGGGAGTCGTCCCTGCCCCCCCAGTATACGGCCAGAACCATGGACCCGGTACTTGTGGTTCGGACTGTCTCCAACCAGCCATAATGTTGTGAGAGTGAAATTATGTCTAAGTCCAGCTTTGGTACATTAGAAGCAACTCTGAAACTTAACCTAAGCGTTTTTCGAAGCTACTTTTTGGCTAACTTCTTATAGGAAGGTCTAGGAGCTCTGAAAATGAACGTGCGCGTCTTTCACTCTTCCCGAGGGACTTAGAAGAATTTTGTGATATTTTTTATTAAATGGTGTATAAGGGTATATATATAAATATATTTTATGCACTGTATATGAGCTGGCGATTTCTAAGTCTGTGGTTCTGAGAGGGGGTAACCAGGCTCACTAATAAAGGTCAAGCCACTTGGCTGCCAGAATGCCGTGCTTCAGCACAGACCAGAAAGGCATTGTGATAAGCGTATCCCCGGTATAGTCAGGGGTTAATGGGAGTCGTCCCCGCCCCCCCAGTATACGGCCAGAACCATGGACCCGGTACTTGTGGTTCGGACTGTCTCCAACCAGCCATAATGTTGTGAGAGTGAAATTATGTCTAAGTCCAGCTTTGGTACATTAGAAGCAACTCTGAAACTTAACCTAAGCGTTTTTCGAAGCTACTTTTTGGCTAACTTCTTATAGGAAGGTCTAGGAGCTCTGAAAATGAACGTGCGCGTCTTTCACTCTTCCCGAGGGACTTAGAAGAATTTTGTGATATTTTTTATTAAATGGTGTATAAGGGTATATATATAAATATATTTTATGCACTGTATATGAGCTGGCGATTTCTAAGTCTGTGGTTCTGAGAGGGGGTAACCAGGCTCACTAATAAAGGTCAAGCCACTTGGCTGCCAGAATGCCGTGCTTCAGCACAGACCAGAAAGGCATTGTGATAAGCGTATCCCCGGTATAGTCAGGGGTTAATGGGAGTCGTCCCCGCCCCCCCAGTATACGGCCAGAACCATGGACCCGGTACTTGTGGTTCGGACTGTCTCCAACCAGCCATAATGTTGTGAGAGTGAAATTATGTCTAAGTCCAGCTTTGGTACATTAGAAGCAACTCTGAAACTTAACCTAAGCGTTTTTCGAAGCTACTTTTTGGCTAACTTCTTATAGGAAGGTCTAGGAGCTCTGAAAATGAACGTGCGCGTCTTTCACTCTTCCCGAGGGACTTAGAAGAATTTTGTGATATTTTTTATTAAATGGTGTATAAGGGTATATATATAAATATATTTTATGCACTGTATATGAGCTGGCGATTTCTAAGTCTGTGGTTCTGAGAGGGGGTAACCAGGCTCACTAATAAAGGTCAAGCCACTTGGCTGCCAGAATGCCGTGCTTCAGCACAGACCAGAAAGGCATTGTGATAAGCGTATCCCCGGTATAGTCAGGGGTTAATGGGAGTCGTCCCCGCCCCCCCAGTATACGGCCAGAACCATGGACCCGGTACTTGTGGTTCGGACTGTCTCCAACCAGCCATAATGTTGTGAGAGTGAAATTATGTCTAAGTCCAGCTTTGGTACATTAGAAGCAACTCTGAAACTTAACCTAAGCGTTTTTCGAAGCTACTTTTTGGCTAACTTCTTATAGGAAGGTCTAGGAGCTCTGAAAATGAACGTGCGCGTCTTTCACTCTTCCCGAGGGACTTAGAAGAATTTTGTGATATTTTTTATTAAATGGTGTATAAGGGTATATATATAAATATATTTTATGCACTGTATATGAGCTGGCGATTTCTAAGTCTGTGGTTCCGAGAGGGGGTAACCAGGCTCACTAATAAAGGTCAAGCCACTTGGCTGCCAGAATGCCCTGCTTCAGCACAGACCAGAAAGGCATTGTGATAAGCGTATCCCCGGTATAGTCAGGGGTTAATGGGAGTCGTCCCCGTCCCCCCAGTATACGGCCAGAACCATGGACCCGGTACTTGTGGTTCGGACTGTCTCCAACCAGCCATAATGTTGTGAGAGTGAAATTATGTCTAAGTCCAGCTTTGGTACATTAGAAGCAACTCTGAAACTTAACCTAAGCGTTTTTCGAAGCTACTTTTTGGCTAACTTCTTATAGGAAGGTCTAGGAGCTCTGAAAATGAACGTGCGCGTCTTTCACTCTTCCCGAGGGACTTAGAAGAATTTTGTGATATTTTTTATTAAATGGTGTATAAGGGTATATATATAAATATATTTTATGCACTGTATATGAGCTGGCGATTTCTAAGTCTGTGGTTCCGAGAGGGGGTAACCAGGCTCACTAATAAAGGTCAAGCCACTTGGCTGCCAGAATGCCCTGCTTCAGCACAGACCAGAAAGGCATTGTGATAAGCGTATCCCCGGTATAGTCAGGGGTTAATGGGAGTCGTCCCCGTCCCCCCAGTATACGGCCAGAACCATGGACCCGGTACTTGTGGTTCGGACTGTCTCCAACCAGCCATAATGTTGTGAGAGTGAAATTATGTCTAAGTCCAGCTTTGGTACATTAGAAGCAACTCTGAAACTTAACCTAAGCGTTTTTCGAAGCTACTTTTTGGCTAACTTCTTATAGGAAGATCTAGGAGCTCTGAAAATGAACGTGCGCGTCTTTCACTCTTCCCGAGGGACTTAGAAGAATTTTGTGATATTTTTTATTAAATGGTGTATAAGGGTATATATATAAATATATTTTATGCACTGTATATGAGCTGGCGATTTCTAAGTCTGTGGTTCCGAGAGGGGGTAACCAGGGTCACTAATAAAGGTCAAGCCACTTGGCTGCCAGAATGCCCTGCTTCAGCACAGACCAGAAAGGCATTGTGATAAGCGTATCCCCGGTATAGTCAGGGGTTAATGGGAGTCGTCCCCGTCCCCCCAGTATACGGCCAGAACCATGGACCCGGTACTTGTGGTTCGGACTGTCTCCAACCAGCCATAATGTTGTGAGAGTGAAATTATGTCTAAGTCCAGCTTTGGTACATTAGAAGCAACTCTGAAACTTAACCTAAGCGTTTTTCGAAGCTACTTTTTGGCTAACTTCTTATAGGAAGGTCTAGGAGCTCTGAAAATGAACGTGCGCGTCTTTCACTCTTCCCGAGGGACTTAGAAGAATTTTGTGATATTTTTTATTAAATGGTGTAGAAGGGTATATATATAAATATATTTTATGCACTGTATATGAGCTGGCGATTTCTAAGTCTGTGGTTCCGAGAGGGGGTAACCAGGCTCACTAATAAAGGTCAAGCCACTTGGCTGCCAGAATGCCCTGCTTCAGCACAGACCAGAAAGGCATTGTGATAAGCGTATCCCCGGTATAGTCAGGGGTTAATGGGAGTCGTCCCCGTCCCCCCAGTATACGGCCAGAACCATGGACCCGGTACTTGTGGTTCGGACTGTCTCCAACCAGCCATAATGTTGTGAGAGTGAAATTATGTCTAAGTCCAGCTTTGGTACATTAGAAGCAACTCTGAAACTTAACCTAAGCGTTTTTCGAAGCTACTTTTTGGCTAACTTCTTATAGGAAGGTCTAGGAGCTCTGAAAATGAACGTGCGCGTCTTTCACTCTTCCCGAGGGACTTAGAAGAATTTTGTGATATTTTTTATTAAATGGTGTATAAGGGTATATATATAAATATATTTTATGCACTGTATATGAGCTGGCGATTTCTAAGTCTGTGGTTCCGAGAGGGGGTAACCAGGGTCACTAATAAAGGTCAAGCCACTTGGCTGCCAGAATGCCCTGCTTCAGCACAGACCAGAAAGGCATTGTGATAAGCGTATCCCCGGTATAGTCAGGGGTTAATGGGAGTCGTCCCCGTCCCCCCAGTATACGGCCAGAACCATGGACCCGGTACTTGTGGTTCGGACTGTCTCCAACCAGCCATAATGTTGTGAGAGTGAAATTATGTCTAAGTCCAGCTTTGGTACATTAGAAGCAACTCTGAAACTTAACCTAAGCGTTTTTCGAAGCTACTTTTTGGCTAACTTCTTATAGGAAGGTCTAGGAGCTCTGAAAATGAACGTGCGCGTCTTTCACTCTTCCCGAGGGACTTAGAAGAATTTTGTGATATTTTTTATTAAATGGTGTAGAAGGGTATATATATAAATATATTTTATGCACTGTATATGAGCTGGCGATTTCTAAGTCTGTGGTTCCGAGAGGGGGTAACCAGGCTCACTAATAAAGGTCAAGCCACTTGGCTGCCAGAATGCCCTGCTTCAGCACAGACCAGAAAGGCATTGTGATAAGCGTATCCCCGGTATAGTCAGGGGTTAATGGGAGTCGTCCCCGTCCCCCCAGTATACGGCCAGAACCATGGACCCGGTACTTGTGGTTCGGACTGTCTCCAACCAGCCATAATGTTGTGAGAGTGAAATTATGTCTAAGTCCAGCTTTGGTACATTAGAAGCAACTCTGAAACTTAACCTAAGCGTTTTTCGAAGCTACTTTTTGGCTAACTTCTTATAGGAAGGTCTAGGAGCTCTGAAAATGAACGTGCGCGTCTTTCACTCTTCCCGAGGGACTTAGAAGAATTTTGTGATATTTTTTATTAAATGGTGTATAAGGGTATATATATAAATATATTTTATGCACTGTATATGAGCTGGCGATTTCTAAGTCTGTGGTTCCGAGAGGGGGTAACCAGGCTCACTAATAAATGTCAAGCCACTTGGCTGCCAGAATGCCCTGCTTCAGCACAGACCAGAAAGGCATTGTGATAAGCGTATCCCCGGAATAGTCAGGGGTTAATGGGAGTCGTCCCCGTCCCCCCAGTATACGGCCAGAACCATGGACCCGGTACTTGTGGTTCGGACTGTCTCCAACCAGCCATAATGTTGTGAGAGTGAAATTATGTCTAAGTCCAGCTTTGGTACATTAGAAGCAACTCTGAAACTTAACCTAAGCGTTTTTCGAAGCTACAGTACTTTTTGGCTAACTTCTTATAGGAAGGTCTAGGAGCTCTGAAAATGAACGTGCGCGTCTTTCACTCTTCCCGAGGGACTTAGAAGAATTTTGTGATATTTTTTATTAAATGGTGTATAAGGGTATATATATAAATATATTTTATGCACTGTATATGAGCTGGCGATTTCTAAGTCTGTGGTTCTGAGAGGGGGTAACCAGGCTCACTAATAAAGGTCAAGCCACTTGGCTGCCAGAATGCCGTGCTTCAGCACAGACCAGAAAGGCATTGTGATAAGCGTATCCCCGGTATAGTCAGGGGTTAATGGGAGTCGTCCCCGCCCCCCCAGTATACGGCCAGAACCATGGACCCGGTACTTGTGGTTCGGACTGTCTCCAACCAGCCATAATGTTGTGAGAGTGAAATTATGTCTAAGTCCAGCTTTGGTACATTAGAAGCAACTCTGAAACTTAACCTAAGCGTTTTTCGAAGCTACTTTTTGGCTAACTTCTTATAGGAAGGTCTAGGAGCTCTGAAAATGAACGTGCGCGTCTTTCACTCTTCCCGAGGGACTTAGAAGAATTTTGTGATATTTTTTATTAAATGGTGTAGAAGGGTATATATATAAATATATTTTATGCACTGTATATGAGCTGGCGATTTCTAAGTCTGTGGTTCCGAGAGGGGGTAACCAGGCTCACTAATAAAGGTCAAGCCACTTGGCTGCCAGAATGCCCTGCTTCAGCACAGACCAGAAAGGCATTGTGATAAGCGTATCCCCGGTATAGTCAGGGGTTAATGGGAGTCGTCCCCGTCCCCCCAGTATACGGCCAGAACCATGGACCCGGTACTTGTGGTTCGGACTGTCTCCAACCAGCCATAATGTTGTGAGAGTGAAATTATGTCTAAGTCCAGCTTTGGTACATTAGAAGCAACTCTGAAACTTAACCTAAGCGTTTTTCGAAGCTACTTTTTGGCTAACTTCTTATAGGAAGGTCTAGGAGCTCTGAAAATGAACGTGCGCGTCTTTCACTCTTCCCGAGGGACTTAGAAGAATTTTGTGATATTTTTTATTAAATGGTGTATAAGGGTATATATATAAATATATTTTATGCACTGTATATGAGCTGGCGATTTCTAAGTCTGTGGTTCCGAGAGGGGGTAACCAGGCTCACTAATAAATGTCAAGCCACTTGGCTGCCAGAATGCCCTGCTTCAGCACAGACCAGAAAGGCATTGTGATAAGCGTATCCCCGGAATAGTCAGGGGTTAATGGGAGTCGTCCCCGTCCCCCCAGTATACGGCCAGAACCATGGACCCGGTACTTGTGGTTCGGACTGTCTCCAACCAGCCATAATGTTGTGAGAGTGAAATTATGTCTAAGTCCAGCTTTGGTACATTAGAAGCAACTCTGAAACTTAACCTAAGCGTTTTTCGAAGCTACAGTACTTTTTGGCTAACTTCTTATAGGAAGGTCTAGGAGCTCTGAAAATGAACGTGCGCGTCTTTCACTCTTCCCGAGGGACTTAGAAGAATTTTGTGATATTTTTTATTAAATGGTGTATAAGGGTATATATATAAATATATTTTATGCACTGTATATGAGCTGGCGATTTCTAAGTCTGTGGTTCTGAGAGGGGGTAACCAGGCTCACTAATAAAGGTCAAGCCACTTGGCTGCCAGAATGCCGTGCTTCAGCACAGACCAGAAAGGCATTGTGATAAGCGTATCCCCGGTATAGTCAGGGGTTAATGGGAGTCGTCCCCGCCCCCCCAGTATACGGCCAGAACCATGGACCCGGTACTTGTGGTTCGGACTGTCTCCAACCAGCCATAATGTTGTGAGAGTGAAATTATGTCTAAATCCAGCTTTGGTACATTAGAAGCAACTCTGAAACTTAACCTAAGCGTTTTTCGAAGCTACTTTTTGGCTAACTTCTTATAGGAAGGTCTAGGAGCTCTGAAAATGAACGTGCGCGTCTTTCACTCTTCCCGAGGGACTTAGAAGAATTTTGTGATATTTTTTATTAAATGGTGTACAGTATAAGGGTATATATATAAATATATTTTATGCACTGTATATGAGCTGGCGATTTCTAAGTCTGTGGTTCCGAGAGGGGGTAACCAGGCTCACTAATAAATGTCAAGCCACTTGGCTGCCAGAATGCCCTGCTTCAGCACAGACCAGAAAGGCATTGTGATAAGCGTATCCCCGGAATAGTCAGGGGTTAATGGGAGTCGTCCCCGTCCCCCCAGTATACGGCCAGAACCATGGACCCGGTACTTGTGGTTCGGACTGTCTCCAACCAGCCATAATGTTGTGAGAGTGAAATTATGTCTAAGTCCAGCTTTGGTACATTAGAAGCAACTCTGAAACTTAACCTAAGCGTTTTTCGAAGCTACTTTTTGGCTAACTTCTTATAGGAAGGTCTAGGAGCTCTGAAAATGAACGTGCGCGTCTTTCACTCTTCCCGAGGGACTTAGAAGAATTTTGTGATATTTTTTATTAAATGGTGTATAAGGGTATATATATAAATATATTTTATGCACTGTATATGAGCTGGCGATTTCTAAGTCTGTGGTTCTGAGAGGGGGTAACCAGGCTCACTAATAAAGGTCAAGCCACTTGGCTGCCAGAATGCCGTGCTTCAGCACAGACCAGAAAGGCATTGTGATAAGCGTATCCCCGGTATAGTCAGGGGTTAATGGGAGTCGTCCCCGCCCCCCCAGTATACGGCCAGAACCATGGACCCGGTACTTGTGGTTCGGACTGTCTCCAACCAGCCATAATGTTGTGAGAGTGAAATTATGTCTAAGTCCAGCTTTGGTACATTAGAAGCAACTCTGAAACTTAACCTAAGCGTTTTTCGAAGCTACTTTTTGGCTAACTTCTTATAGGAAGGTCTAGGAGCTCTGAAAATGAACGTGCGCGTCTTTCACTCTTCCCGAGGGACTTAGAAGAATTTTGTGATATTTTTTATTAAATGGTGTATAAGGGTATATATATAAATATATTTTATGCACTGTATATGAGCTGGCGATTTCTAAGTCTGTGGTTCTGAGAGGGGGTAACCAGGCTCACTAATAAAGGTCAAGCCACTTGGCTGCCAGAATGCCGTGCTTCAGCACAGACCAGAAAGGCATTGTGATAAGCGTATCCCCGGTATAGTCAGGGGTTAATGGGAGTCGTCCCCGCCCCCCCAGTATACGGCCAGAACCATGGACCCGGTACTTGTGGTTCGGACTGTCTCCAACCAGCCATAATGTTGTGAGAGTGAAATTATGTCTAAGTCCAGCTTTGGTACATTAGAAGCAACTCTGAAACTTAACCTAAGCGTTTTTCGAAGCTACTTTTTGGCTAACTTCTTATAGGAAGGTCTAGGAGCTCTGAAAATGAACGTGCGCGTCTTTCACTCTTCCCGAGGGACTTAGAAGAATTTTGTGATATTTTTTATTAAATGGTGTATAAGGGTATATATATAAATATATTTTATGCACTGTATATGAGCTGGCGATTTCTAAGTCTGTGGTTCTGAGAGGGGGTAACCAGGCTCACTAATAAAGGTCAAGCCACTTGGCTGCCAGAATGCCGTGCTTCAGCACAGACCAGAAAGGCATTGTGATAAGCGTATCCCCGGTATAGTCAGGGGTTAATGGGAGTCGTCCCCGCCCCCCCAGTATACGGCCAGAACCATGGACCCGGTACTTGTGGTTCGGACTGTCTCCAACCAGCCATAATGTTGTGAGAGTGAAATTATGTCTAAGTCCAGCTTTGGTACATTAGAAGCAACTCTGAAACTTAACCTAAGCGTTTTTCGAAGCTACTTTTTGGCTAACTTCTTATAGGAAGGTCTAGGAGCTCTGAAAATGAACGTGCGCGTCTTTCACTCTTCCCGAGGGACTTAGAAGAATTTTGTGATATTTTTTATTAAATGGTGTATAAGGGTATATATATAAATATATTTTATGCACTGTATATGAGCTGGCGATTTCTAAGTCTGTGGTTCTGAGAGGGGGTAACCAGGCTCACTAATAAAGGTCAAGCCACTTGGCTGCCAGAATGCCGTGCTTCAGCACAGACCAGAAAGGCATTGTGATAAGCGTATCCCCGGTATAGTCAGGGGTTAATGGGAGTCGTCCCCGCCCCCCCAGTATACGGCCAGAACCATGGACCCGGTACTTGTGGTTCGGACTGTCTCCAACCAGCCATAATGTTGTGAGAGTGAAATTATGTCTAAGTCCAGCTTTGGTACATTAGAAGCAACTCTGAAACTTAACCTAAGCGTTTTTCGAAGCTACTTTTTGGCTAACTTCTTATAGGAAGGTCTAGGAGCTCTGAAAATGAACGTGCGCGTCTTTCACTCTTCCCGAGGGACTTAGAAGAATTTTGTGATATTTTTTATTAAATGGTGTATAAGGGTATATATATAAATATATTTTATGCACTGTATATGAGCTGGCGATTTCTAAGTCTGTGGTTCCGAGAGGGGGTAACCAGGCTCACTAATAAAGGTCAAGCCACTTGGCTGCCAGAATGCCCTGCTTCAGCACAGACCAGAAAGGCATTGTGATAAGCGTATCCCCGGTATAGTCAGGGGTTAATGGGAGTCGTCCCCGTCCCCCCAGTATACGACCAGAACCATGGACCCGGTACTTGTGGTTCGGACTGTCTCCAACCAGCCATAATGTTGTGAGAGTGAAATTATGTCTAAGTCCAGCTTTGGTACATTAGAAGCAACTCTGAAACTTAACCTAAGCGTTTTTCGAAGCTACTTTTTGGCTAACTTCTTATAGGAAGGTCTAGGAGCTCTGAAAATGAACGTGCGCGTCTTTCACTCTTCCCGAGGGACTTAGAAGAATTTTGTGATATTTTTTATTAAATGGTGTATAAGGGTATATATATAAATATATTTTATGCACTGTATATGAGCTGGCGATTTCTAAGTCTGTGGTTCCGAGAGGGGGTAACCAGGCTCACTAATAAAGGTCAAGCCACTTGGCTGCCAGAATGCCCTGCTTCAGCACAGACCAGAAAGGCATTGTGATAAGCGTATCCCCGGTATAGTCAGGGGTTAATGGGAGTCGTCCCCGTCCCCCCAGTATACGGCCAGAACCATGGACCCGGTACTTGTGGTTCGGACTGTCTCCAACCAGCCATAATGTTGTGAGAGTGAAATTATGTCTAAGTCCAGCTTTGGTACATTAGAAGCAACTCTGAAACTTAACCTAAGCGTTTTTCGAAGCTACTTTTTGGCTAACTTCTTATAGGAAGATCTAGGAGCTCTGAAAATGAACGTGCGCGTCTTTCACTCTTCCCGAGGGACTTAGAAGAATTTTGTGATATTTTTTATTAAATGGTGTATAAGGGTATATATATAAATATATTTTATGCACTGTATATGAGCTGGCGATTTCTAAGTCTGTGGTTCCGAGAGGGGGTAACCAGGCTCACTAATAAAGGTCAAGCCACTTGGCTGCCAGAATGCCCTGCTTCAGCACAGACCAGAAAGGCATTGTGATAAGCGTATCCCCGGTATAGTCAGGGGTTAATGGGAGTCGTCCCCGTCCCCCCAGTATACGGCCAGAACCATGGACCCGGTACTTGTGGTTCGGACTGTCTCCAACCAGCCATAATGTTGTGAGAGTGAAATTATGTCTAAGTCCAGCTTTGGTACATTAGAAGCAACTCTGAAACTTAACCTAAGCGTTTTTCGAAGCTACTTTTTGGCTAACTTCTTATAGGAAGGTCTAGGAGCTCTGAAAATGAACGTGCGCGTCTTTCACTCTTCCCGAGGGACTTAGAAGAATTGTGTGATATTTTTTATTAAATGGTGTATAAGGGTATATATATAAATATATTTTATGCACTGTATATGAGCTGGCGATTTCTAAGTCTGTGGTTCCGAGAGGGGGTAACCAGGCTCACTAATAAAGGTCAAGCCACTTGGCTGCCAGAATGCCCTGCTTCAGCACAGACCAGAAAGGCATTGTGATAAGCGTATCCCCGGTATAGTCAGGGGTTAATGGGAGTCGTCCCCGTCCCCCCAGTATACGGCCAGAACCATGGACCCGGTACTTGTGGTTCGGACTGTCTCCAACCAGCCATAATGTTGTGAGAGTGAAATTATGTCTAAGTCCAGCTTTGGTACATTAGAAGCAACTCTGAAACTTAACCTAAGCGTTTTTCGAAGCTACTTTTTGGCTAACTTCTTATAGGAAGGTCTAGGAGCTCTGAAAATGAACGTGCGCGTCTTTCACTCTTCCCGAGGGACTTAGAAGAATTTTGTGATATTTTTTATTAAATGGTGTATAAGGGTATATATATAAATATATTTTATGCACTGTATATGAGCTGGCGATTTCTAAGTCTGTGGTTCCGAGAGGGGGTAACCAGGGTCACTAATAAAGGTCAAGCCACTTGGCTGCCAGAATGCCCTGCTTCAGCACAGACCAGAAAGGCATTGTGATAAGCGTATCCCCGGTATAGTCAGGGGTTAATGGGAGTCGTCCCCGTCCCCCCAGTATACGGCCAGAACCATGGACCCGGTACTTGTGGTTCGGACTGTCTCCAACCAGCCATAATGTTGTGAGAGTGAAATTATGTCTAAGTCCAGCTTTGGTACATTAGAAGCAACTCTGAAACTTAACCTAAGCGTTTTTCGAAGCTACTTTTTGGCTAACTTCTTATAGGAAGGTCTAGGAGCTCTGAAAATGAACGTGCGCGTCTTTCACTCTTCCCGAGGGACTTAGAAGAATTTTGTGATATTTTTTATTAAATGGTGTAGAAGGGTATATATATAAATATATTTTATGCACTGTATATGAGCTGGCGATTTCTAAGTCTGTGGTTCCGAGAGGGGGTAACCAGGCTCACTAATAAAGGTCAAGCCACTTGGCTGCCAGAATGCCCTGCTTCAGCACAGACCAGAAAGGCATTGTGATAAGCGTATCCCCGGTATAGTCAGGGGTTAATGGGAGTCGTCCCCGTCCCCCCAGTATACGGCCAGAACCATGGACCCGGTACTTGTGGTTCGGACTGTCTCCAACCAGCCATAATGTTGTGAGAGTGAAATTATGTCTAAGTCCAGCTTTGGTACATTAGAAGCAACTCTGAAACTTAACCTAAGCGTTTTTCGAAGCTACTTTTTGGCTAACTTCTTATAGGAAGGTCTAGGAGCTCTGAAAATGAACGTGCGCGTCTTTCACTCTTCCCGAGGGACTTAGAAGAATTTTGTGATATTTTTTATTAAATGGTGTATAAGGGTATATATATAAATATATTTTATGCACTGTATATGAGCTGGCGATTTCTAAGTCTGTGGTTCCGAGAGGGGGTAACCAGGCTCACTAATAAATGTCAAGCCACTTGGCTGCCAGAATGCCCTGCTTCAGCACAGACCAGAAAGGCATTGTGATAAGCGTATCCCCGGAATAGTCAGGGGTTAATGGGAGTCGTCCCCGTCCCCCCAGTATACGGCCAGAACCATGGACCCGGTACTTGTGGTTCGGACTGTCTCCAACCAGCCATAATGTTGTGAGAGTGAAATTATGTCTAAGTCCAGCTTTGGTACATTAGAAGCAACTCTGAAACTTAACCTAAGCGTTTTTCGAAGCTACTTTTTGGCTAACTTCTTATAGGAAGGTCTAGGAGCTCTGAAAATGAACGTGCGCGTCTTTCACTCTTCCCGAGGGACTTAGAAGAATTTTGTGATATTTTTTATTAAATGGTGTATAAGGGTATATATATAAATATATTTTATGCACTGTATATGAGCTGGCGATTTCTAAGTCTGTGGTTCTGAGAGGGGGTAACCAGGCTCACTAATAAAGGTCAAGCCACTTGGCTGCCAGAATGCCGTGCTTCAGCACAGACCAGAAAGGCATTGTGATAAGCGTATCCCCGGTATAGTCAGGGGTTAATGGGAGTCGTCCCCGCCCCCCCAGTATACGGCCAGAACCATGGACCCGGTACTTGTGGTTCGGACTGTCTCCAACCAGCCATAATGTTGTGAGAGTGAAATTATGTCTAAGTCCAGCTTTGGTACATTAGAAGCAACTCTGAAACTTAACCTAAGCGTTTTTCGAAGCTACTTTTTGGCTAACTTCTTATAGGAAGGTCTAGGAGCTCTGAAAATGAACGTGCGCGTCTTTCACTCTTCCCGAGGGACTTAGAAGAATTTTGTGATATTTTTTATTAAATGGTGTATAAGGGTATATATATAAATATATTTTATGCACTGTATATGAGCTGGCGATTTCTAAGTCTGTGGTTCTGAGAGGGGGTAACCAGGCTCACTAATAAAGGTCAAGCCACTTGGCTGCCAGAATGCCGTGCTTCAGCACAGACCAGAAAGGCATTGTGATAAGCGTATCCCCGGTATAGTCAGGGGTTAATGGGAGTCGTCCCCGCCCCCCCAGTATACGGCCAGAACCATGGACCCGGTACTTGTGGTTCGGACTGTCTCCAACCAGCCATAATGTTGTGAGAGTGAAATTATGTCTAAGTCCAGCTTTGGTACATTAGAAGCAACTCTGAAACTTAACCTAAGCGTTTTTCGAAGCTACTTTTTGGCTAACTTCTTATAGGAAGGTCTAGGAGCTCTGAAAATGAACGTGCGCGTCTTTCACTCTTCCCGAGGGACTTAGAAGAATTGTGTGATATTTTTTATTAAATGGTGTATAAGGGTATATATATAAATATATTTTATGCACTGTATATGAGCTGGCGATTTCTAAGTCTGTGGTTCCGAGAGGGGGTAACCAGGCTCACTAATAAAGGTCAAGCCACTTGGCTGCCAGAATGCCCTGCTTCAGCACAGACCAGAAAGGCATTGTGATAAGCGTATCCCCGGTATAGTCAGGGGTTAATGGGAGTCGTCCCCGTCCCCCCAGTATACGGCCAGAACCATGGACCCGGTACTTGTGGTTCGGACTGTCTCCAACCAGCCATAATGTTGTGAGAGTGAAATTATGTCTAAGTCCAGCTTTGGTACATTAGAAGCAACTCTGAAACTTAACCTAAGCGTTTTTCGAAGCTACTTTTTGGCTAACTTCTTATAGGAAGGTCTAGGAGCTCTGAAAATGAACGTGCGCGTCTTTCACTCTTCCCGAGGGACTTAGAAGAATTTTGTGATATTTTTTATTAAATGGTGTATAAGGGTATATATATAAATATATTTTATGCACTGTATATGAGCTGGCGATTTCTAAGTCTGTGGTTCCGAGAGGGGGTAACCAGGCTCACTAATAAAGGTCAAGCCACTTGGCTGCCAGAATGCCCTGCTTCAGCACAGACCAGAAAGGCATTGTGATAAGCGTATCCCCGGTATAGTCAGGGGTTAATGGGAGTCGTCCCCGTCCCCCCAGTATACGGCCAGAACCATGGACCCGGTACTTGTGGTTCGGACTGTCTCCAACCAGCCATAATGTTGTGAGAGTGAAATTATGTCTAAGTCCAGCTTTGGTACATTAGAAGCAACTCTGAAACTTAACCTAAGCGTTTTTCGAAGCTACTTTTTGGCTAACTTCTTATAGGAAGATCTAGGAGCTCTGAAAATGAACGTGCGCGTCTTTCACTCTTCCCGAGGGACTTAGAAGAATTTTGTGATATTTTTTATTAAATGGTGTATAAGGGTATATATATAAATATATTTTATGCACTGTATATGAGCTGGCGATTTCTAAGTCTGTGGTTCCGAGAGGGGGTAACCAGGCTCACTAATAAAGGTCAAGCCACTTGGCTGCCAGAATGCCCTGCTTCAGCACAGACCAGAAAGGCATTGTGATAAGCGTATCCCCGGTATAGTCAGGGGTTAATGGGAGTCGTCCCCGTCCCCCCAGTATACGGCCAGAACCATGGACCCGGTACTTGTGGTTCGGACTGTCTCCAACCAGCCATAATGTTGTGAGAGTGAAATTATGTCTAAGTCCAGCTTTGGTACATTAGAAGCAACTCTGAAACTTAACCTAAGCGTTTTTCGAAGCTACTTTTTGGCTAACTTCTTATAGGAAGGTCTAGGAGCTCTGAAAATGAACGTGCGCGTCTTTCACTCTTCCCGAGGGACTTAGAAGAATTGTGTGATATTTTTTATTAAATGGTGTATAAGGGTATATATATAAATATATTTTATGCACTGTATATGAGCTGGCGATTTCTAAGTCTGTGGTTCCGAGAGGGGGTAACCAGGCTCACTAATAAAGGTCAAGCCACTTGGCTGCCAGAATGCCCTGCTTCAGCACAGACCAGAAAGGCATTGTGATAAGCGTATCCCCGGTATAGTCAGGGGTTAATGGGAGTCGTCCCCGTCCCCCCAGTATACGGCCAGAACCATGGACCCGGTACTTGTGGTTCGGACTGTCTCCAACCAGCCATAATGTTGTGAGAGTGAAATTATGTCTAATCCAGCTTTGGTACATTAGAAGCAACTCTGAAACTTAACCTAAGCGTTTTTCGAAGCTACTTTTTGGCTAACTTCTTATAGGAAGGTCTAGGAGCTCTGAAAATGAACGTGCGCGTCTTTCACTCTTCCCGAGGGACTTAGAAGAATTTTGTGATATTTTTTATTAAAATGGTGTATAAGGGTATATATATAAATATATTTTATGCACTGTATATAAGCTGGCGATTTCTAAGTCTGTGGTTCCGAGAGGGGGTAACCAGGCTCACTAATAAAGGTCAAGCCACTTGGCTGCCAGAATGCCCTGCTTCAGCACAGACCAGAAAGGCATTGTGATAAGCGTATCCCCGGTATAGTCAGGGGTTAATGGGAGTCGTCCCCGTCCCCCCAGTATACGGCCAGAACCATGGACCCGGTACTTGTGATTCGGACTCTCTCCAACCAGCCATAATGTTGTGAGAGTGAAATTATGTCTAAGTCCAGCTTTGGTACATTAGAAGCAACTCTTTTACACAACGTTAACAACACATTTGAAGCTCAATATTTCATGGGCTGAAGCGGGGAAGATAGAAAACGTGTGCCCTGTAAAGGCGAAGTCTGTGGCATTAACAGGAAGGGAGAAAAGTACTTTCTACCCATTTTTAGGTTCAGCGGTAAAATGGCAAGTTTCTATGGAACTGCATCTCGGCTTGTGACTGTGGTTTTCCCGGTCACACAAAAATGCTGAAATTCGACTTATACAGTGTTTTTGCTTATTAAACTTGATGAATTCTCTCCTCTTGACTGTAGAATAGTGTGTAAAGCAAAGCACAATACATTGCTATGTGTAGAAGCAAAGATATACAGTACGCGATTTCACAATGTGTTCCTAGAACAGCTGTGAGCAACTTTTTTACACCACGTTAACAACACATTTGAAGCTCAATATTTCATGGGCTGAAGCGGGGAAGATAGAAAACGTGTGCCCTGTAAAGGCGAAGTCTGTGGCATTAACAGGAAGGGAGAAAAAGTACTTTCAACCCATTTTTAGGTTCAGCGGTAAAATGGCAAGTTTCTATGGAACTGCATCTCGGCTTGTGACTGTGGTTTTCCCGGCCACACAAAAATGCTGAAATTCGACTTATACAGTGTTTTTGCTTAATAAATTTGATGAATTCTCTCCTCTTGACTGTAGAATAGTGTGTAAAGCAAAGCACAATACATTCCTATGTGTAGAAGCAAAGATATACGCGATTTTACAATGTGTTCCTAGAACAGCTGTGAGCAACTTTTTTACACAACGTTAACAACACATTTGAAGCTCAATATTTCATGGGCTGAAGCGGGGAAGATAGAAAACGTGTGCCCTGTAAAGGCGAAGTCTGTGGCATTAACAGGAAGGGAGAAAAAGTACTTTCTACCCATTTTTAGGTTCCGCGGTAAAATAGCAAGTTCCTATGGAACTGAATCTCGGCTTGTGACTGTTGTTTTCCCGGTCACACAAAAATGCTGAAATTCGACTTATACAGTGTTTTTGCTTATTAAACTTGATGAATTCTCTCCTTTTGACTGTAGAATAGTGTGTAAAGGAAAGCACAATACATTCCTATGTGTAGAAGAAAAGATATACGCGATTTCACAATGTGTTCCTAGAACAGCTGTGAGCAACTTTTTTACACAACGTTAACAACACATTTGAAGCTCAATATTTCATGGGCTGAAGCGGGGAAGATAGAAAACGTGTGCCCTGTAAAGGCGAAGTCTGTGGCATTAACAGGAAGGGAGAAAAAGTACTTTCTACCCATTTTTAGGTTCAGCGGTAAAATGGCAAGTTTCTATGGAACTGCATCTCGGCTTGTGACTGTGGTTTTCCCGGCCACACAAAAATGCTGAAATTCGACTTATACAGTGTTTTTGCTTATTAAACTTGATGAATGCTCTCCTCTTGACTGTAGAATAGTGTGTTAAGCAAAGCACAATACATTCCTATGTGTAGAAGCAAAGATATACGCGATTTCACAATGTGTTCCTAGAACAGCTGTGAGCAACTTTTTTACACAATGTTAACAACACATTTGAAGCTCAATATTTCATGGGCTGAAGCGGGGAAGATAGAAAACGTGTGCCCTGTAATGGCGAAGTCTGTGGCATTAACAGGAAGGGAGAAAAAGTACTTTCTACCCATTTTTAGGTTCAGCAGTAAAATGGCAAGTTTCTATGGAACTGCATCTCGGCTTGTGACTGTTGTTTTCCCGGTCACACAAAAATGCTGAAATTCGACTTATACAGTGTTTTTGCTTATTAAACTTGATGAATTCTCTCCTCTTGACTGTAGAATAGTGTGTAAAGCAAAGCACAATACATTGCTATGTGTAGAAGCAAAGATATACGCGATTTCACAATGTGTTCCTAGAACAGCTGTGAGCAACTTTTTTACACAACGTTAACCGCACATTTGAAGCTCAATATTTCATGGGCTGAAACGGGGAAGATACAGTAGAAAACGTGTGCCCTGTAAAGGCGAAGTCTGTGGCATTAACAGGAAGGGAGAAAAAGTGCTTTCTACCCATTTTTAGGTTCAGCGGTAAAATGGCAAGTTTCTATGGAACTGCATCTCGGCTTGTGACTGTGGTTTTCCCGGCCACACAAAAATGCTGAAATTCGACTTATACAGTGTTTTTGCTTAATAAATTTGATGAATTCTCTCCTCTTGACTGTAGAATAGTGTGTAAAGCAAAGCACAATACATTCCTATGTGTAGAAGCAAAGATATACGCGATTTCACAATGTGTTCCTAGAACAGCTGTGAGCAACTTTTTTACACAACGTTAACAACACATTTGAAGCTCAATATTTCATGGGCTGAAGCGGGGAAGATAGAAAACGTGTGCCCTGTAAAGGCGAAGTCTGTGGCATTAACAGGAAGGGAGAAAAAGTGCTTTCTACCCATTTTTAGGTTCAGCGGTAAAATGGCAAGTTTCTATGGAACTGCATCTCGGCTTGTGACTGTGGTTTTCCCGGCCACACAAAAATGCTGAAATTCGACTTATACAGTGTTTTTGCTTAATAAACTTGATGAATTCTCTCCTTTTGACCGTAGAATAGTGTGTAAAGCAAAGCACAATACATTCCTATGTGTAGAAGCAAAGATATACGCGATTTCACAATGTTTTCCTAGAACAGCTGTGAGCAACTTTTTTACACAACGTTAACAACACATTTGAAGCTCAATATTTCATGGGCTGAAGCGGGGAAGAACGAAAACGTGTGCCCTGTAAAGGCGAAGTCTGTGGCATTAACAGGAAGGGAGAAAAAGTACTTTCTACCCATTTTTAGGTTCAGCGGTAAAATGGCAAGTTTCTATGGAACTGCATCTCGGCTTGTGACTGTGGTTTTCCCGGCCACACAAAAATGCTGAAATTCGACTTATACAGTGTTTTTGCTTAATAAATTTGATGAATTCTCTCCTCTTGACTGTAGAATAGTGTGAAAAGCAAAGCACAATACATTCCTATGTGTAGAAGCAAAGATATACGCGATTTCACAATGTGTTCCTAGAACAGCTGTGAGCAACTTTTTTACACAATGTTAACAACACATTTGAAGCTCAATATTTCATGGGCTGAAGCGGGGAAGATAGAAAACGTGTGCCCTGTAAAGGCGAAGTCTGTGGCATTAACAGGAAGGGAGAAAAAGTACTTTCAACTAATTTTTAGGTTCAGCGGTAAAATGGCAAGTTTCTATGGAACTGCATCTCGGATTGTGACTGTGGTTTTCCCGGTCACACAAAAATGCTGAAATTCGACTTATACAGTGTTTGTACTTATTAAACTTGATGAATTCTCTTCTCTTGACTGTAGAATAGTGTGTAAAGCAAAGCACAATACATTCCTATGTGTAGAAGAAAAGATATACGCGATTTCACAATGTGTTCCTAGAACAGCTGTGAGCAACTTTTTTACACAACGTTAACAACACATTTGAAGCTCAATATTTCATGGGCTGAAGCGGGGAAGATAGAAAACGTGTGCCCTGTAAAGGCGAAGTCTGTGGCATTAACAGGAAGGGAGAAAAAGTACTTTCTACCCATTTTTAGGTTCAGCGGTAAAATGGCAAGTTTCTATGGAACTGCATCTCGGCTTGTGACTGTGGTTTTCCCGGCCACACAAAAATGCTGAAATTCGACTTATACAGTGTTTTTGCTTAATAAATTTGATGAATTCTCTCCTCTTGACTGTAGAATAGTGTGTAAAGCAAAGCACAATACATTCCTATGTGTAGAAGCAAAGATATACGCGATTTCACAATGTGTTCCTAGAACAGCTGTGAGCAACTTTTTTACACAACGTTAACAACACATTTGAAGCTCAATATTTCATGGGCTGAAGCGGGGAAGATAGAAAACGTGTGCCCTGTAAAGGCGAAGTCTGTGGCATTAACAGGAAGGGAGAAAAAGTACTTTCTACCCATTTTTAGGTTCCGCGGTAAAATAGCAAGTTCCTATGGAACTGAATCTCGGCTTGTGACTGTTGTTTTCCCGGTCACACAAAAATGCTGAAATTCGACTTATACAGTGTTTTTGCTTATTAAACTTGATGAATTCTCTCCTCTTGACTGTAGAATAGTGTGTAAAGCAAAGCACAATACATTGCTATGTGTAGAAGCAAAGATATACGCGATTTCACAATGTGTTCCTAGAACAGCTGTGAGCAACTTTTTTACACAACGTTAACCGCACATTTGAAGCTCAATATTTCATGGGCTGAAACGGGGAAGATACAGTAGAAAACGTGTGCCCTGTAAAGGCGAAGTCTGTGGCATTAACAGGAAGGGAGAAAAAGTGCTTTCTACCCATTTTTAGGTTCAGCGGTAAAATGGCAAGTTTCTATGGAACTGCATCTCGGCTTGTGACTGTGGTTTTCCCGGCCACACAAAAATGCTGAAATTCGACTTATACAGTGTTTTTGCTTAATAAATTTGATGAATTCTCTCCTCTTGACTGTAGAATAGTGTGTAAAGCAAAGCACAATACATTCCTATGTGTAGAAGCAAAGATATACGCGATTTCACAATGTGTTCCTAGAACAGCTGTGAGCAACTTTTTTACACAACGTTAACAACACATTTGAAGCTCAATATTTCATGGGCTGAAGCGGGGAAGATAGAAAACGTGTGCCCTGTAAAGGCGAAGTCTGTGGCATTAACAGGAAGGGAGAAAAAGTGCTTTCTACCCATTTTTAGGTTCAGCGGTAAAATGGCAAGTTTCTATGGAACTGCATCTCGGCTTGTGACTGTGGTTTTCCCGGCCACACAAAAATGCTGAAATTCGACTTATACAGTGTTTTTGCTTAATAAACTTGATGAATTCTCTCCTCTTGACTGTAGAATAGTGTGTAAAGCAAAGCACAATACATTCCTATGTGTAGAAGCAAAGATATACGCGATTTCACAATGTTTTCCTAGAACAGCTGTGAGCAACTTTTTTACACAACGTTAACAACACATTTGAAGCTCAATATTTCATGGGCTGAAGCGGGGAAGAACGAAAACGTGTGCCCTGTAAAGGCGAAGTCTGTGGCATTAACAGGAAGGGAGAAAAAGTACTTTCTACCCATTTTTAGGTTCAGCGGTAAAATGGCAAGTTTCTATGGAACTGCATCTCGGCTTGTGACTGTGGTTTTCCCGGCCACACAAAAATGCTGAAATTCGACTTATACAGTGTTTTTGCTTAATAAATTTGATGAATTCTCTCCTCTTGACTGTAGAATAGTGTGAAAAGCAAAGCACAATACATTCCTATGTGTAGAAGCAAAGATATACGCGATTTCACAATGTGTTCCTAGAACAGCTGTGAGCAACTTTTTTACACAATGTTAACAACACATTTGAAGCTCAATATTTCATGGGCTGAAGCGGGGAAGATAGAAAACGTGTGCCCTGTAAAGGCGAAGTCTGTGGCATTAACAGGAAGGGAGAAAAAGTACTTTCAACTAATTTTTAGGTTCAGCGGTAAAATGGCAAGTTTCTATGGAACTGCATCTCGGATTGTGACTGTGGTTTTCCCGGTCACACAAAAATGCTGAAATTCGACTTATACAGTGTTTGTACTTATTAAACTTGATGAATTCTCTTCTCTTGACTGTAGAATAGTGTGTAAAGCAAAGCACAATACATTCCTATGTGTAGAAGAAAAGATATACGCGATTTCACAATGTGTTCCTAGAACAGCTGTGAGCAACTTTTTTACACAACGTTAACAACACATTTGAAGCTCAATATTTCATGGGCTGAAGCGGGGAAGATAGAAAACGTGTGCCCTGTAAAGGCGAAGTCTGTGGCATTAACAGGAAGGGAGAAAAAGTACTTTCTACCCATTTTTAGGTTCAGCGGTAAAATGGCAAGTTTCTATGGAACTGCATCTCGGCTTGTGACTGTGGTTTTCCCGGCCACACAAAAATGCTGAAATTCGACTTATACAGTGTTTTTGCTTAATAAATTTGATGAATTCTCTCCTCTTGACTGTAGAATAGTGTGTAAAGCAAAGCACAATACATTCCTATGTGTAGAAGCAAAGATATACGCGATTTCACAATGTGTTCCTAGAACAGCTGTGAGCAACTTTTTTACACAACGTTAACAACACATTTGAAGCTCAATATTTCATGGGCTGAAGCGGGGAAGATAGAAAACGTGTGCCCTGTAAAGGCGAAGTCTGTGGCATTAACAGGAAGGGAGAAAAAGTACTTTCTACCCATTTTTAGGTTCCGCGGTAAAATAGCAAGTTCCTATGGAACTGAATCTCGGCTTGTGACTGTTGTTTTCCCGGTCACACAAAAATGCTGAAATTCGACTTATACAGTGTTTTTGCTTATTAAACTTGATGAATTCTCTCCTCTTGACTGTAGAATAGTGTGTAAAGCAAAGCACAATACATTGCTATGTGTAGAAGCAAAGATATACGCGATTTCACAATGTGTTCCTAGAACAGCTGTGAGCAACTTTTTTACACAACGTTAACAACACATTTGAAGCTCAATATTTCATGGGCTGAAGCGGGGAAGATAGAAAACGTGTGCCCTGTAAAGGCGAAGTCTGTGGCATTAACAGGAAGGGAGAAAAAGTACTTTCTACCCATTTTTAGGTTCAGCGGTAAAATGGCAAGTTTCTATGGAACTGCATCTCGGCTTGTGACTGTGGTTTTCCCGGCCACACAAAAATGCTGAAATTCGACTTATACAGTGTTTTTGCTTAATAAATTTGATGAATTCTCTCCTCTTGACTGTAGAATAGTGTGTAAAGCAAAGCACAATACATTCCTATGTGTAGAAGCAAAGATATACGCGATTTCACAATGTGTTCCTAGAACAGCTGTGAGCAACTTTTTTACACAATGTTAACAACACATTTGAAGCTCAATATTTCATGGGCTGAAGCGGGGAAGATAGAAAACGTGTGCCCTGTAAAGGCGAAGTCTGTGGCATTAACAGGAAGGGAGAAAAAGTACTTTCTACCCATTTTTAGGTTCCGCGGTAAAATAGCAAGTTCCTATGGAACTGAATCTCGGCTTGTGACTGTTGTTTTCCCGGTCACACAAAAATGCTGAAATTCGACTTATACAGTGTTTTTGCTTATTAAACTTGATGAATTCTCTCCTTTTGACTGTAGAATAGTGTGTAAAGCAAAGCACAATACATTCCTATGTGTAGAAGAAAAGATATACGCGATTTCACAATGTGTTCCTAGAACAGCTGTGAGCAACTTTTTTACACAACGTTAACAACACATTTGAAGCTCAATATTTCATGGGCTGAAGCGGGGAAGATAGAAAACGTGTGCCCTGTAAAGGCGAAGTCTGTGGCATTAACAGGAAGGGAGAAAAAGTACTTTCTACCCATTTTTAGGTTCAGCGGTAAAATGGCAAGTTTCTATGGAACGGCATCTCGGCTTGTGACTGTGGTTTTCCCGGCCACACAAAAATGCTGAAATTCGACTTATACAGTGTTTTTGCTTATTAAACTTGATGAATTCTCTCCTCTTGACTGTAGAATAGTGTGTTAAGCAAAGCACAATACATTCCTATTTGTAGAAGCAAAGATATACGCGATTTCACAATGTGTTCCTAGAACAGCTGTGAGCAACTTTTTTACACAATGTTAACAACACATTTGAAGCTCAATATTTCATGGGCTGAAGCGGGGAAGATAGAAAACGTGTGCCCTGTAATGGCGAAGTCTGTGGCATTAACAGGAAGGGAGAAAAAGTACTTTCTACCCATTTTTAGGTTCAGCAGTAAAATGGCAAGTTTCTATGGAACTGCATCTCGGCTTGTGACTGTTGTTTTCCCGGTCACACAAAAATGCTGAAATTCGACTTATACAGTGTTTTTGCTTATTAAACTTGATGAATTCTCTCCTCTTGACTGTAGAATAGTGTGTAAAGCAAAGCACAATACATTGCTATGTGTAGAAGCAAAGATATACGCGATTTCACAATGTGTTCCTAGAACAGCTGTGAGCAACTTTTTTACACAACGTTAACAACACATTTGAAGCTCAATATTTCATGGGCTGAAACGGGGAAGATAGAAAACGTGTGCCCTGTAAAGGCGAAGTCTGTGGCATTAACAGGAAGGGAGAAAAAGTGCTTTCTACCCATTTTTAGGTTCAGCGGTAAAATGGCAAGTTTCTATGGAACTGCATCTCGGCTTGTGACTGTGGTTTTCCCGGCCACACAAAAATGCTGAAATTCGACTTATACAGTGTTTTTGCTTAATAAACTTGATGAATTCTCTCCTCTTGACTGTAGAATAGTGTGTAAAGCAAAGCACAATACATTCCTATGTGTAGAAGCAAAGATATACGCGATTTCACAATGTTTTCCTAGAACAGCTGTGAGCAACTTTTTTACACAATGTTAACAACACATTTGAAGCTCAATATTTCATGGGCTGAAGCGGGGAAGATAGAAAACGTGTGCCCTGTAAAGGCGAAGTCTGTGGCATTAACAGGAAGGGAGAAAAAGTACTTTCTACCCATTTTTAGGTTCAGCGGTAAAATGGCAAGTTCCTATGGAACTGAATCTCGGCTTGTGACTGTTGTTTTCCCGGTCACACAAAAATGCTGAAATTCGACTTATACAGTGTTTTTGCTTATTAAACTTGATGAATTCTCTCCTTTTGACTGTAGAATAGTGTGTAAAGCAAAGCACAATACATTCCTATGTGTAGAAGAAAAGATATACGCGATTTCACAATGTGTTCCTAGAACAGCTGTGAGCAACTTTTTTACACAACGTTAACAACACATTTGAAGCTCAATATTTCATGGGCTGAAGCGGGGAAGATAGAAAACGTGTGCCCTGTAAAGGCGAAGTCTGTGGCATTAACAGGAAGTGAGAAAAAGTACTTTCTACCCATTTTTAGGTTCAGCGGTAAAATGGCAAGTTTCTATGGAACTGCATCTCGGCTTGTGACTGTGGTTTTCCCGGCCACACAAAAATGCTGAAATTCGACTTATACAGTGTTTTTGCTTTATAAATTTGATGAATTCTCTCCTCTTGACTGTAGAATAGTGTGTAAAGCAAAGCACAATACATTCCTATGTGTAGAAGCAAAGATATACGCGATTTCACAATGTGTTCCTAGAACAGCTGTGAGCAACTTTTTTACACAATGTTAACAACACATTTGAAGTTCAATATTTCATGGGCTGAAGCGGGGAAGATAGAAAACGTGTGCCCTGTAAAGGCGAAGTCTGTGGCATTAACAGGAAGGGAGAAAAAGTACTTTCTACCCATTTTTAGGTTCAGCGGTAAAATGGCAAGTTCCTATGGAACTGAATCTCGGCTTGTGACTGTTGTTTTCCCGGTCACACAAAAATGCTGAAATTCGACTTATACAGTGTTTTTGCTTATTAAACTTGATGAATTCTCTCCTTTTGACTGTAGAATAGTGTGTAAAGCAAAGCACAATACATTCCTATGTGTAGAAGAAAAGATATACGCGATTTCACAATGTGTTCCTAGAACAGCTGTGAGCAACTTTTTTACACAAAGTTAACAACACATTTGAAGCTCAATATTTCATGGGCTGAAGCGGGGAAGATAGAAAACGTGTGCCCTGTAAAGGCGAAGTCTGTGGCATTAACAGGAAGGGAGAAAAAGTACTTTCTACCCATTTTTAGGTTCAGCGGTAAAATGGCAAGTTTCTATGGAACTGCATCTCGGCTTGTGACTGTGGTTTTCCCGGCCACACAAAAATGCTGAAATTCGACTTATACAGTGTTTTTGCTTTAAAAATTTGATGAATTCTCTCCTCTTGACTGTAGAATAGTGTGTAAAGCAAAGCACAATACATTCCTATGTGTAGAAGCAAAGATATACGCGATTTCACAATGTGTTCCTAGAACAGCTGTGAGCAACTTTTTTACACAATGTTAACAACACATTTGAAGTTCAATATTTCATGTGCTGAAGCGGGGAAGATAGAAAACGTGTGCCCTGTAAAGGCGAAGTCTGTGGCATTAACAGGAAGGGAGAAAAAGTACTTTCAACCCATTTTTAGGTTCAGCGGTAAAATGGCAAGTTTCTATGGAACTGCATCTCGGCTTGTGACTGTGGTTTTCCCGGCCACACAAAAATGCTGAAATTCGACTTATACAGTGTTTTTGCTTAATAAATTTGATGAATTCTCTCCTCTTGACTGTAGAATAGTGTGTAAAGCAAAGCACAATACATTCCTATGTGTAGAAGCAAAGATATACGCGATTTCACAATGTGTTCCTAGAACAGCTGTGAGCAACTTTTTTACACAACGTTAACAACACATTTGAAGCTCAATATTTCATGGGCTGAAGCGGGGAAGATAGAAAACGTGTGCCCTGTAAAGGCGAAGTCTGTGGCATTAACAGGAAGGGAGAAAAAGTACTTTCTACCCATTTTTAGGTTCCGCGGTAAAATAGCAAGTTCCTATGGAACTGAATCTCGGCTTGTGACTGTTGTTTTCCCGGTCACACAAAAATGCTGAAATTCGACTTATACAGTGTTTTTGCTTATTAAACTTGATGAATTCTCTCCTTTTGACTGTAGAATAGTGTGTAAAGCAAAGCACAATACATTCCTATGTGTAGAAGAAAAGATATACGCGATTTCACAATGTGTTCCTAGAACAGCTGTGAGCAACTTTTTTACACAACGTTAACAACACATTTGAAGCTCAATATTTCATGGGCTGAAGCGGGGAAGATAGAAAACGTGTGCCCTGTAAAGGCGAAGTCTGTGGCATTAACAGGAAGGGAGAAAAAGTACTTTCTACCCATTTTTAGGTTCAGCGGTAAAATGGCAAGTTTCTATGGAACTGCATCTCGGCTTGTGACTGTGGTTTTCCCGGCCACACAAAAATGCTGAAATTCGACTTATACAGTGTTTTTGCTTATTAAACTTGATGAATTCTCTCCTCTTGACTGTAGAATAGTGTGTTAAGCAAAGCACAATACATTCCTATGTGTAGAAGCAAAGATATACGCGATTTCACAATGTGTTCCTAGAACAGCTGTGAGCAACTTTTTTACACAATGTTAACAACACATTTGAAGCTCAATATTTCATGGGCTGAAGCGGGGAAGATAGAAAACGTGTGCCCTGTAAAGGCGAAGTCTGTGGCATTAACAGGAAGGGAGAAAAAGTACTTTCTACCCATTTTTAGGTTCAGCAGTAAAATGGCAAGTTTCTATGGAACTGCATCTCGGCTTGTGACTGTTGTTTTCCCGGTCACACAAAAATGCTGAAATTCGACTTATACAGTGTTTTTGCTTAATAAACTTGATGAATTCTCTCCTCTTGACTGTAGAATAGTGTGTAAAGCAAAGCACAATACATTCCTATGTGTAGAAGCAAAGATATACGCGATTTCACAATGTTTTCCTAGAACAGCTGTGAGCAACTTTTTTACACAATGTTAACAACACATTTGAAGCTCAATATTTCATGGGCTGAAGCGGGGAAGATAGAAAACGTGTGCCCTGTAAAGGCGAAGTCTGTGGCATTAACAGGAAGGGAGAAAAAGTACTTTCTACCCATTTTTAGGTTCAGCGGTAAAATGGCAAGTTCCTATGGAACTGAATCTCGGCTTGTGACTGTTGTTTTCCCGGTCACACAAAAATGCTGAAATTCGACTTATACAGTGTTTTTGCTTATTAAACTTGATGAATTCTCTCCTTTTGACTGTAGAATAGTGTGTAAAGCAAAGCACAATACATTCCTATGTGTAGAAGAAAAGATATACGCGATTTCACAATGTGTTCCTAGAACAGCTGTGAGCAACTTTTTTACACAACGTTAACAACACATTTGAAGCTCAATATTTCATGGGCTGAAGCGGGGAAGATAGAAAACGTGTGCCCTGTAAAGGCGAAGTCTGTGGCATTAACAGGAAGGGAGAAAAAGTACTTTCTACCCATTTTTAGGTTCAGCGGTAAAATGGCAAGTTTCTATGGAACTGCATCTCGGCTTGTGACTGTGGTTTTCCCGGCCACACAAAAATGCTGAAATTCGACTTATACAGTGTTTTTGCTTTATAAATTTGATGAATTCTCTCCTCTTGACTGTAGAATAGTGTGTAAAGCAAAGCACAATACATTCCTATGTGTAGAAGCAAAGATATACGCGATTTCACAATGTGTTCCTAGAACAGCTGTGAGCAACTTTTTTACACAATGTTAACAACACATTTGAAGTTCAATATTTCATGGGCTGAAGCGGGGAAGATAGAAAACGTGTGCCCTGTAAAGGCGAAGTCTGTGGCATTAACAGGAAGGGAGAAAAAGTACTTTCTACCCATTTTTAGGTTCAGCGGTAAAATGGCAAGTTCCTATGGAACTGAATCTCGGCTTGTGACTGTTGTTTTCCCGGTCACACAAAAATGCTGAAATTCGACTTATACAGTGTTTTTGCTTATTAAACTTGATGAATTCTCTCCTTTTGACTGTAGAATAGTGTGTAAAGCAAAGCACAATACATTCCTATGTGTAGAAGAAAAGATATACGCGATTTCACAATGTGTTCCTAGAACAGCTGTGAGCAACTTTTTTACACAACGTTAACAACACATTTGAAGCTCAATATTTCATGGGCTGAAGCGGGGAAGATAGAAAACGTGTGCCCTGTAAAGGCGAAGTCTGTGGCATTAACAGGAAGGGAGAAAAAGTACTTTCTACCCATTTTTAGGTTCAGCGGTAAAATGGCAAGTTTCTATGGAACTGCATCTCGGCTTGTGACTGTGGTTTTCCCGGCCACACAAAAATGCTGAAATTCGACTTATACAGTGTTTTTGCTTTAAAAATTTGATGAATTCTCTCCTCTTGACTGTAGAATAGTGTGTAAAGCAAAGCACAATACATTCCTATGTGTAGAAGCAAAGATATACGCGATTTCACAATGTGTTCCTAGAACAGCTGTGAGCAACTTTTTTACACAATGTTAACAACACATTTGAAGTTCAATATTTCATGGGCTGAAGCGGGGAAGATAGAAAACGTGTGCCCTGTAAAGGCGAAGTCTGTGGCATTAACAGGAAGGGAGAAAAAGTACTTTCAACCCATTTTTAGGTTCAGCGGTAAAATGGCAAGTTTCTATGGAACTGCATCTCGGCTTGTGACTGTGGTTTTCCCGGCCACACAAAAATGCTGAAATTCGACTTATACAGTGTTTTTGCTTAATAAATTTGATGAATTCTCTCCTCTTGACTGTAGAATAGTGTGTAAAGCAAAGCACAATACATTCCTATGTGTAGAAGCAAAGATATACGCGATTTCACAATGTGTTCCTAGAACAGCTGTGAGCAACTTTTTTACACAACGTTAACAACACATTTGAAGCTCAATATTTCATGGGCTGAAGCGGGGAAGATAGAAAACGTGTGCCCTGTAAAGGCGAAGTCTGTGGCATTAACAGGAAGGGAGAAAAAGTACTTTCTACCCATTTTTAGGTTCCGCGGTAAAATAGCAAGTTCCTATGGAACTGAATCTCGGCTTGTGACTGTTGTTTTCCCGGTCACACAAAAATGCTGAAATTCGACTTATACAGTGTTTTTGCTTATTAAACTTGATGAATTCTCTCCTTTTGACTGTAGAATAGTGTGTAAAGCAAAGCACAATACATTCCTATGTGTAGAAGAAAAGATATACGCGATTTCACAATGTGTTCCTAGAACAGCTGTGAGCAACTTTTTTACACAACGTTAACAACACATTTGAAGCTCAATATTTCATGGGCTGAAGCGGGGAAGATAGAAAACGTGTGCCCTGTAAAGGCGAAGTCTGTGGCATTAACAGGAAGGGAGAAAAAGTACTTTCTACCCATTTTTAGGTTCCGCGGTAAAATAGCAAGTTCCTATGGAACTGAATCTCGGCTTGTGACTGTTGTTTTCCCGGTCACACAAAAATGCTGAAATTCGACTTATACAGTGTTTTTGCTTATTAAACTTGATGAATTCTCTCCTTTTGACTGTAGAATAGTGTGTAAAGCAAAGCACAATACATTCCTATGTGTAGAAGAAAAGATATACGCGATTTCACAATGTGTTCCTAGAACAGCTGTGAGCAACTTTTTTACACAACGTTAACAACACATTTGAAGCTCAATATTTCATGGGCTGAAGCGGGGAAGATAGAAAACGTGTGCCCTGTAAAGGCGAAGTCTGTGGCATTAACAGGAAGGGAGAAAAAGTACTTTCTACCCATTTTTAGGTTCAGCGGTAAAATGGCAAGTTTCTATGGAACTGCATCTCGGCTTGTGACTGTGGTTTTCCCGGCCACACAAAAATGCTGAAATTCGACTTATACAGTGTTTTTGCTTATTAAACTTGATGAATTCTCTCCTCTTGACTGTAGAATAGTGTGTTAAGCAAAGCACAATACATTCCTATGTGTAGAAGCAAAGATATACGCGATTTCACAATGTGTTCCTAGAACAGCTGTGAGCAACTTTTTTACACAATGTTAACAACACATTTGAAGCTCAATATTTCATGGGCTGAAGCGGGGAAGATAGAAAACGTGTGCCCTGTAATGGCGAAGTCTGTGGCATTAACAGGAAGGGAGAAAAAGTACTTTCTACCCATTTTTAGGTTCAGCAGTAAAATGGCAAGTTTCTATGGAACTGCATCTCGGCTTGTGACTGTTGTTTTCCCGGTCACACAAAAATGCTGAAATTCGACTTATACAGTGTTTTTGCTTATTAAACTTGATGAATTCTCTCCTCTTGACTGTAGAATAGTGTGTAAAGCAAAGCACAATACATTGCTATGTGTAGAAGCAAAGATATACGCGATTTCACAATGTGTTCCTAGAACAGCTGTGAGCAACTTTTTTACACAACGTTAACAACACATTTGAAGCTCAATATTTCATGGGCTGAAACGGGGAAGATAGAAAACGTGTGCCCTGTAAAGGCGAAGTCTGTGGCATTAACAGGAAGGGAGAAAAAGTGCTTTCTACCCATTTTTAGGTTCAGCGGTAAAATGGCAAGTTTCTATGGAACTGCATCTCGGCTTGTGACTGTGGTTTTCCCGGCCACACAAAAATGCTGAAATTCGACTTATACAGTGTTTTTGCTTAATAAACTTGATGAATTCTCTCCTCTTGACTGTAGAATAGTGTGTAAAGCAAAGCACAATACATTCCTATGTGTAGAAGCAAAGATATACGCGATTTCACAATGTTTTCCTAGAACAGCTGTGAGCAACTTTTTTACACAATGTTAACAACACATTTGAAGCTCAATATTTCATGGGCTGAAGCGGGGAAGATAGAAAACGTGTGCCCTGTAAAGGCGAAGTCTGTGGCATTAACAGGAAGGGAGAAAAAGTACTTTCTACCCATTTTTAGGTTCAGCGGTAAGTGGCAAGTTCCTATGGAACTGAATCTCGGCTTGTGACTGTGGTTTTCCCGGTCACACAAAAATGCTGAAATTCGACTTATACAGTGTTTTTGCTTATTAAACTTGATGAATTCTCTCCTTTTGACTGTAGAATAGTGTGTAAAGCAAAGCACAATACATTCCTATGTGTAGAAGAAAAGATATACGCGATTTCACAATGTGTTCCTAGAACAGCTGTGAGCAACTTTTTTACACAACGTTAACAACACATTTGAAGCTCAATATTTCATGGGCTGAAGCGGGGAAGATAGAAAACGTGTGCCCTGTAAAGGCGAAGTCTGTGGCATTAACAGGAAGGGAGAAAAAGTACTTTCTACCCATTTTTAGGTTCAGCGGTAAAATGGCAAGTTTCTATGGAACTGCATCTCGGCTTGTGACTGTGGTTTTCCCGGCCACACAAAAATGCTGAAATTCGACTTATACAGTGTTTTTGCTTTATAAATTTGATGAATTCTCTCCTCTTGACTGTAGAATAGTGTGTAAAGCAAAGCACAATACATTCCTATGTGTAGAAGCAAAGATATACGCGATTTCACAATGTGTTCCTAGAACAGCTGTGAGCAACTTTTTTACACAATGTTAACAACACATTTGAAGTTCAATATTTCATGGGCTGAAGCGGGGAAGATAGAAAACGTGTGCCCTGTAAAGGCGAAGTCTGTGGCATTAACAGGAAGGGAGAAAAAGTACTTTCTACCCATTTTTAGGTTCAGCGGTAAAATGGCAAGTTCCTATGGAACTGAATCTCGGCTTGTGACTGTTGTTTTCCCGGTCACACAAAAATGCTGAAATTCGACTTATACAGTGTTTTTGCTTATTAAACTTGATGAATTCTCTCCTTTTGACTGTAGAATAGTGTGTAAAGCAAAGCACAATACATTCCTATGTGTAGAAGAAAAGATATACGCGATTTCACAATGTGTTCCTAGAACAGCTGTGAGCAACTTTTTTACACAACGTTAACAACACATTTGAAGCTCAATATTTCATGGGCTGAAGCGGGGAAGATAGAAAACGTGTGCCCTGTAAAGGCGAAGTCTGTGGCATTAACAGGAAGGGAGAAAAAGTACTTTCTACCCATTTTTAGGTTCAGCGGTAAAATGGCAAGTTTCTATGGAACTGCATCTCGGCTTGTGACTGTGGTTTTCCCGGCCACACAAAAATGCTGAAATTCGACTTATACAGTGTTTTTGCTTTAAAAATTTGATGAATTCTCTCCTCTTGACTGTAGAATAGTGTGTAAAGCAAAGCACAATACATTCCTATGTGTAGAAGCAAAGATATACGCGATTTCACAATGTGTTCCTAGAACAGCTGTGAGCAACTTTTTTACACAATGTTAACAACACATTTGAAGTTCAATATTTCATGGGCTGAAGCGGGGAAGATAGAAAACGTGTGCCCTGTAAAGGCGAAGTCTGTGGCATTAACAGGAAGGGAGAAAAAGTACTTTCAACCCATTTTTAGGTTCAGCGGTAAAATGGCAAGTTTCTATGGAACTGCATCTCGGCTTGTGACTGTGGTTTTCCCGGCCACACAAAAATGCTGAAATTCGACTTATACAGTGTTTTTGCTTAATAAATTTGATGAATTCTCTCCTCTTGACTGTAGAATAGTGTGTAAAGCAAAGCACAATACATTCCTATGTGTAGAAGCAAAGATATACGCGATTTCACAATGTGTTCCTAGAACAGCTGTGAGCAACTTTTTTACACAACGTTAACAACACATTTGAAGCTCAATATTTCATGGGCTGAAGCGGGGAAGATAGAAAACGTGTGCCCTGTAAAGGCGAAGTCTGTGGCATTAACAGGAAGGGAGAAAAAGTACTTTCTACCCATTTTTAGGTTCCGCGGTAAAATAGCAAGTTCCTATGGAACTGAATCTCGGCTTGTGACTGTTGTTTTCCCGGTCACACAAAAATGCGGAAATTCGACTTATACAGTGTTTTTGCTTATTAAACTTGATGAATTCTCTCCTTTTGACTGTAGAATAGTGTGTAAAGCAAAGCACAATACATTCCTATGTGTAGAAGAAAAGATATACGCGATTTCACAATGTGTTCCTAGAACAGCTGTGAGCAACTTTTTTACACAACGTTAACAACACATTTGAAGCTCAATATTTCATGGGCTGAAGCGGGGAAGATAGAAAACGTGTGCCCTGTAAAGGCGAAGTCTGTGGCATTAACAGGAAGGGAGAAAAAGTACTTTCTACCCATTTTTAGGTTCAGCGGTAAAATGGCAAGTTTCTATGGAACTGCATCTCGGCTTGTGACTGTGGTTTTCCCGGCCACACAAAAATGCTGAAATTCGACTTATACAGTGTTTTTGCTTATTAAACTTGATGAATTCTCTCCTCTTGACTGTAGAATAGTGTGTTAAGCAAAGCACAATACATTCCTATGTGTAGAAGCAAAGATATACGCGATTTCACAATGTGTTCCTAGAACAGCTGTGAGCAACTTTTTTACACAATGTTAACAACACATTTGAAGCTCAATATTTCATGGGCTGAAGCGGGGAAGATAGAAAACGTGTGCCCTGTAATGGCGAAGTCTGTGGCATTAACAGGAAGGGAGAAAAAGTACTTTCTACCCATTTTTAGGTTCAGCAGTAAAATGGCAAGTTTCTATGGAACTGCATCTCGGCTTGTGACTGTTGTTTTCCTGGTCACACAAAAATGCTGAAATTCGACTTATACAGTGTTTTTGCTTATTAAACTTGATGAATTCTCTCCTCTTGACTGTAGAATAGTGTGTAAAGCAAAGCACAATACATTGCTATGTGTAGAAGCAAAGATATACGCGATTTCACAATGTGTTCCTAGAACAGCTGTGAGCAACTTTTTTACACAACGTTAACAACACATTTGAAGCTCAATATTTCATGGGCTGAAACGGGGAAGATAGAAAACGTGTGCCCTGTAAAGGCGAAGTCTGTGGCATTAACAGGAAGGGAGAAAAAGTGCTTTCTACCCATTTTTAGGTTCAGCGGTAAAATGGCAAGTTTCTATGGAACTGCATCTCGGCTTGTGACTGTGGTTTTCCCGGCCACACAAAAATGCTGAAATTCGACTTATACAGTGTTTTTGCTTAATAAACTTGATGAATTCTCTCCTCTTGACTGTAGAATAGTGTGTAAAGCAAAGCACAATACATTCCTATGTGTAGAAGCAAAGATATACGCGATTTCACAATGTTTTCCTAGAACAGCTGTGAGCAACTTTTTTACACAATGTTAACAACACATTTGAAGCTCAATATTTCATGGGCTGAAGCGGGGAAGATAGAAAACGTGTGCCCTGTAAAGGCGAAGTCTGTGGCATTAACAGGAAGGGAGAAAAAGTACTTTCTACCCATTTTTAGGTTCAGCGGTAAAATGGCAAGTTCCTATGGAACTGAATCTCGGCTTGTGACTGTTGTTTTCCCGGTCACACAAAAATGCTGAAATTCGACTTATACAGTGTTTTTGCTTATTAAACTTGATGAATTCTCTCCTTTTGACTGTAGAATAGTGTGTAAAGCAAAGCACAATACATTCCTATGTGTAGAAGAAAAGATATACGCGATTTCACAATGTGTTCCTAGAACAGCTGTGAGCAACTTTTTTACACAACGTTAACAACACATTTGAAGCTCAATATTTCATGGGCTGAAGCGGGGAAGATAGAAAACGTGTGCCCTGTAAAGGCGAAGTCTGTGGCATTAACAGGAAGGGAGAAAAAGTACTTTCTACCCATTTTTAGGTTCAGCGGTAAAATGGCAAGTTTCTATGGAACTGCATCTCGGCTTGTGACTGTGGTTTTCCCGGCCACACAAAAATGCTGAAATTCGACTTATACAGTGTTTTTGCTTTATAAATTTGATGAATTCTCTCCTCTTGACTGTAGAATAGTGTGTAAAGCAAAGCACAATACATTCCTATGTGTAGAAGCAAAGATATACGCGATTTCACAATGTGTTCCTAGAACAGCTGTGAGCAACTTTTTTACACAATGTTAACAACACATTTGAAGTTCAATATTTCATGGGCTGAAGCGGGGAAGATAGAAAACGTGTGCCCTGTAAAGGCGAAGTCTGTGGCATTAACAGGAAGGGAGAAAAAGTACTTTCTACCCATTTTTAGGTTCAGCGGTAAAATGGCAAGTTCCTATGGAACTGAATCTCGGCTTGTGACTGTTGTTTTCCCGGTCACACAAAAATGCTGAAATTCGACTTATACAGTGTTTTTGCTTATTAAACTTGATGAATTCTCTCCTTTTGACTGTAGAATAGTGTGTAAAGCAAAGCACAATACATTCCTATGTGTAGAAGAAAAGATATACGCGATTTCACAATGTGTTCCTAGAACAGCTGTGAGCAACTTTTTTACACAACGTTAACAACACATTTGAAGCTCAATATTTCATGGGCTGAAGCGGGGAAGATAGAAAACGTGTGCCCTGTAAAGGCGAAGTCTGTGGCATTAACAGGAAGGGAGAAAAAGTACTTTCTACCCATTTTTAGGTTCAGCGGTAAAATGGCAAGTTTCTATGGAACTGCATCTCGGCTTGTGACTGTGGTTTTCCCGGCCACACAAAAATGCTGAAATTCGACTTATACAGTGTTTTTGCTTTATAAATTTGATGAATTCTCTCCTCTTGACTGTAGAATAGTGTGTAAAGCAAAGCACAATACATTCCTATGTGTAGAAGCAAAGATATACGCGATTTCACAATGTGTTCCTAGAACAGCTGTGAGCAACTTTTTTACACAATGTTAACAACACATTTGAAGTTCAATATTTCATGGGCTGAAGCGGGGAAGATAGAAAACGTGTGCCCTGTAAAGGCGAAGTCTGTGGCATTAACAGGAAGGGAGAAAAAGTACTTTCAACCCATTTTTAGGTTCAGCGGTAAAATGGCAAGTTTCTATGGAACTGCATCTCGGATTGTGACTGTGGTTTTCCCGGTCACACAAAAATGCTGAAATTCGACTTATACAGTGTTTGTACTTATTAAACTTGATGAATTCTCTTCTCTTGACTGTAGAATAGTGTGTAAAGCAAAGCACAATACATTCCTATGTGTAGAAGCAAAGATATACGCGATTTCACAATGTGTTCCTAGAACAGCTGTGAGCAACTTTTTTACACAATGTTAACAACACATTTGAAGCTCAATATTTAATGGGCTGAAGCGGGGAAGATAGAAAACGTGTGCCCTGTAAAGGCGAAGTCTGTGGCATTAACAGGAAGGGAGAAAAAGTACTTTCTACCCATTTTTAGGTTCAGCGGTAAAATGGCAAGTTTCTATGGAACTGAATCTCGGCTTGTGACTGTGGTTTTCCCGGTCACACAAAAATGCTGAAATTCGACTTATACAGTGTTTTTGCTTATTAAAGTTGATGAATTCTCTCCTTTTGACTGTAGAATAGTGTGTAAAGCAAAGCACAATACATTCCTATGTGTAGAAGAAAAGATATACGCGATTTCACAATGTGTTCCTAGAACAGCTGTGAGCAACTTTTTTACACAACGTTAACAACACATTTGAAGCTCAATATTTCATGGGCTGAAGCGGGGAAGATAGAAAACGTGTGCCCTGTAAAGGCGAAGTCTGTGGAATTAACAGGAAGGGAGAAAAAGTACTTTCTACCCATTTTTAGGTTCAGCGGTAAAATGGCAAGTTTCTATGGAACTGCATCTCGGCTTGTGACTGTGGTTTTCCCGGCCACACAAAAATGCTGAAATTCGACTTATACAGTGTTTTTGCTTATTAAACTTGATGAATTCTCACCTCTTGACTGTAGAATAGTGTGTAAAGCAAAGCACAATACATTCCTATGTGTAGAAGCAAAGATATACGCGATTTCACAATGTGTTCCTAGAACAGCTGTGAGCAACTTTTTTACACAACGTTAACAACACATTTGAAGCTCAATATTTCATGGGCTGAAGCGGGGAAGATAGAAAACGTGTGCCCTGTAAAGGCGAAGTCTGTGGCATTAACAGGAAGGGAGAAAAAGTACTTTCTACCCATTTTTAGGTTCAGCGGTAAAATGGCAAGTTTCTATGGAACTGCATCTCGGCTTGTGACTGTGGTTTTCCCGGCCACACAAAAATGCTGAAATTCGACTTATACAGTGTTTTTGCTTTATAAATTTGATGAATTCTCTCCTCTTGACTGTAGAATAGTGTGTAAAGCAAAGCACAATACATTCCTATGTGTAGAAGCAAAGATATACGCGATTTCACAATGTGTTCCTAGAACAGCTGTGAGCAACTTTTTTACACAACGTTAACAACACATTTGAAGCTCAATATTTCATGGGCTGAAGCGGGGAAGATAGAAAACGTGTGCCCTGTAAAGGCGAAGTCTGTGGCATTAACAGGAAGGGAGAAAAAGTACTTTCTACCCATTTTTAGGTTCAGCGGTAAAATGGCAAGTTTCTATGGAACTGCATCTCGGCTTGTGACTGTGGTTTTCCCGGCCACACAAAAATGCTGAAATTCGACTTATACAGTGTTTTTGCTTAATAAACTTGATGAATTCTCTCCTCTTGACTGTAGAATAGTGTGTAAAGCAAAGCACAATACATTCCTATGTGTAGAAGCAAAGATATACGCGATTTCACAATGTGTTCCTAGAACAGCTGTGAGCAACTTTTTTACACAATGTTAACAACACATTTGAAGCTCAATATTTCATGGGCTGAAGCGGGGAAGATAGAAAACGTGTGCCCTGTAAAGGCGAAGTCTGTGGCATTAACAGGAAGGGAGAAAAAGTACTTTCTACCCATTTTTTAGGTTCAGCGGTAAAATGGCAAGTTCCTATGGAACTGAATCTCGGCTTGTGACTGTTGTTTTCCCGGTCACACAAAAATGCTGAAATTCGACTTATACAGTGTTTTTGCTTATTAAACTTGATGAATTCTCTCCTTTTGACTGTAGAATAGTGTGTAAAGCAAAGCACAATACATTCCTATGTGTAGAAGAAAAGATATACGCGATTTCACAATGTGTTCCTAGAACAGCTGTGAGCAACTTTTTTACACAATGTTAACAACACATTTGAAGCTCAATATTTCATGGGCTGAAGCGGGGAAGATAGAAAACGTGTGCCCTGTAAAGGCGAAGTCTGTGGCATTAACAGGAAGGGAGAAAAAGTACTTTCTACCCATTTTTAGGTTCAGCGGTAAAATGGCAAGTTTCTATGGAACTGCATCTTCGCTTGTGACTGTGGTTTTCCCGGTCACACAAAAATGCTGAAATTCGACTTATACAGTGTTTTTGCTTAATAAACTTGATGAATTCTCTCCTCTTGACTGTAGAATAGTGTGTAAAGCAAAGCACAATACATTCCTATGTGTAGAAGCAAAGATATACGCGATTTCACAATGTGTTCCTAGAACAGCTGTGAGCAACTTTTTTACACAACGTTAACAACACATTTGAAGCTCAATATTTCATGGGCTGAAGCGGGGAAGATAGAAAACGTGTGCCCTGTAAAGGCGAAGTCTGTGGCATTAACAGGAAGGGAGAAAAAGTACTTTCTACCCATTTTTAGGTTCAGCGGTAAAATGGCAAGTTTCTATGGAACTGCATCTCGGCTTGTGACTGTGGTTTTCCCGGCCACACAAAAATGCTGAAATTCGACTTATACAGTGTTTTTGCTTAATAAACTTGATGAATTCTCTCCTCTTGACTGTAGAATAGTGTGTAAAGCAAAGCACAATACATTCCTATGTGTAGAAGCAAAGATATACGCGATTTCACAATGTGTTCCTAGAACAGCTGTGAGCAACTTTTTTACACAATGTTAACAACACATTTGAAGCTCAATATTTCATGGGCTGAAGCGGGGAAGATAGAAAACGTGTGCCCTGTAAAGGCGAAGTCTGTGGCATTAACAGGAAGGGAGAAAAAGTACTTTCTACCCATTTTTTAGGTTCAGCGGTAAAATGGCAAGTTCCTATGGAACTGAATCTCGGCTTGTGACTGTTGTTTTCCCGGTCACACAAAAATGCTGAAATTCGACTTATACAGTGTTTTTGCTTATTAAACTTGATGAATTCTCTCCTTTTGACTGTAGAATAGTGTGTAAAGCAAAGCACAATACATTCCTATGTGTAGAAGAAAAGATATACGCGATTTCACAATGTGTTCCTAGAACAGCTGTGAGCAACTTTTTTACACAATGTTAACAACACATTTGAAGCTCAATATTTCATGGGCTGAAGCGGGGAAGATAGAAAACGTGTGCCCTGTAAAGGCGAAGTCTGTGGCATTAACAGGAAGGGAGAAAAAGTACTTTCTACCCATTTTTAGGTTCAGCGGTAAAATGGCAAGTTTCTATGGAACTGCATCTTCGCTTGTGACTGTGGTTTTCCCGGTCACACAAAAATGCTGAAATTCGACTTATACAGTGTTTTTGCTTAATAAACTTGATGAATTCTCTCCTCTTGACTGTAGAATAGTGTGTAAAGCAAAGCACAATACATTCCTATGTGTAGAAGCAAAGATATACGCGATTTCACAATGTGTTCCTAGAACAGCTGTGAGCAACTTTTTTACACAATGTTAACAACACATTTGAAGCTCAATATTTCATGGGCTGAAGCGGGGAAGATAGAAAACGTGTGCCCTGTAAAGGCGAAGTCTGTGGCATTAACAGGAAGGGAGAAAAAGTACTTTCTACCCATTTTTAGGTTCAGCGGTAAAATGGCAAGTTTCTATGGAACTGAATCTCGGCTTGTGACTGTGGTTTTCCCGGTCACACAAAAATGCTGAAATTCGACTTATACAGTGTTTTTGCTTATTAAAGTTGATGAATTCTCTCCTTTTGACTGTAGAATAGTGTGTAAAGCAAAGCACAATACATTCCTATGTGTAGAAGAAAAGATATACGCGATTTCACAATGTGTTCCTAGAACAGCTGTGAGCAACTTTTTTACACAACGTTAACAACACATTTGAAGCTCAATATTTCATGGGCTGAAGCGGGGAAGATAGAAAACGTGTGCCCTGTAAAGGCGAAGTCTGTGGCATTAACAGGAAGGGAGAAAAAGTACTTTCTACCCATTTTTAGGTTCAGCGGTAAAATGGCAAGTTTCTATGGAACTGCATCTCGGCTTGTGACTGTGGTTTTCCCGGCCACACAAAAATGCTGAAATTCGACTTATACAGTGTTTTTGCTTTATAAATTTGATGAATTCTCTCCTCTTGACTGTAGAATAGTGTGTAAAGCAAAGCACAATACATTCCTATGTGTAGAAGCAAAGATATACGCGATTTCACAATGTGTTCCTAGAACAGCTGTGAGCAACTTTTTTACACAACGTTAACAACACATTTGAAGCTCAATATTTCATGGGCTGAAGCGGGGAAGATAGAAAACGTGTGCCCTGTAAAGGCGAAGTCTGTGGCATTAACAGGAAGGGAGAAAAAGTACTTTCTACCCATTTTTAGGTTCAGCGGTAAAATGGCAAGTTTCTATGGAACTGCATCTCGGCTTGTGACTGTGGTTTTCCCGGCCACACAAAAATGCTGAAATTCGACTTATACAGTGTTTTTGCTTTATAAATTTGATGAATTCTCTCCTCTTGACTGTAGAATAGTGTGTAAAGCAAAGCACAATACATTCCTATGTGTAGAAGCAAAGATATACGCGATTTCACAATGTGTTCCTAGAACAGCTGTGAGCAACTTTTTTACACAATGTTAACAACACATTTGAAGTTCAATATTTCATGGGCTGAAGCGGGGAAGATAGAAAACGTGTGCCCTGTAAAGGCGAAGTCTGTGGCATTAACAGGAAGGGAGAAAAAGTACTTTCAACCCATTTTTAGGTTCAGCGGTAAAATGGCAAGTTTCTATGGAACTGCATCTCGGATTGTGACTGTGGTTTTCCCGGTCACACAAAAATGCTGAAATTCGACTTATACAGTGTTTGTACTTATTAAACTTGATGAATTCTCTTCTCTTGACTGTAGAATAGTGTGTAAAGCAAAGCACAATACATTCCTATGTGTAGAAGCAAAGATATACGCGATTTCACAATGTGTTCCTAGAACAGCTGTGAGCAACTTTTTTACACAATGTTAACAACACATTTGAAGCTCAATATTTCATGGGCTGAAGCGGGGAAGATAGAAAACGTGTGCCCTGTAAAGGCGAAGTCTGTGGCATTAACAGGAAGGGAGAAAAAGTACTTTCTACCCATTTTTAGGTTCAGCGGTAAAATGGCAAGTTTCTATGGAACTGAATCTCGGCTTGTGACTGTGGTTTTCCCGGTCACACAAAAATGCTGAAATTCGACTTATACAGTGTTTTTGCTTATAAAAGTTGATGAATTCTCTCCTTTTGACTGTAGAATAGTGTGTAAAGCAAAGCACAATACATTCCTATGTGTAGAAGAAAAGATATACGCGATTTCACAATGTGTTCCTAGAACAGCTGTGAGCAACTTTTTTACACAACGTTAACAACACATTTGAAGCTCAATATTTCATGGGCTGAAGCGGGGAAGATAGAAAACGTGTGCCCTGTAAAGGCGAAGTCTGTGGAATTAACAGGAAGGGAGAAAAAGTACTTTCTACCCATTTTTAGGTTCAGCGGTAAAATGGCAAGTTTCTATGGAACTGCATCTCGGCTTGTGACTGTGGTTTTCCCGGCCACACAAAAATGCTGAAATTCGACTTATACAGTGTTTTTGCTTATTAAACTTGATGAATTCTCACCTCTTGACTGTAGAATAGTGTGTAAAGCAAAGCACAATACATTCCTATGTGTAGAAGCAAAGATATACGCGATTTCACAATGTGTTCCTAGAACAGCTGTGAGCAACTTTTTTACACAACGTTAACAACACATTTGAAGCTCAATATTTCATGGGCTGAAGCGGGGAAGAAAGAAAACGTGTGCCCTGTAAAGGCGAAGTCTGTGGCATTAACAGGAAGGGAGAAAAAGTACTTTCTACCCATTTTTAGGTTCCGCGGTAAAATGGCAAGTTCCTATGGAACTGAATCTCGGCTTGTGACTGTTGTTTTCCCGGTCACACAAAAATGCTGAAATTCGACTTATACAGTGTTTTTGCTTATTAAACTTGATGAATTCTCTCCTTTTGACTGTAGAATAGTGTGTAAAGCAAAGCACAATACATTCCTATGTGTAGAAGAAAAGATATACGCGATTTCACAATGTGTTCCTAGAACAGCTGTGAGCAACTTTTTTACACAACGTTAACAACACATTTGAAGCTCAATATTTCATGGGCTGAAGCGGGGAAGATAGAAAACGTGTGCCCTGTAAAGGCGAAGTCTGTGGCATTAACAGGAAGGGAGAAAAAGTACTTTCTACCCATTTTTAGGTTCAGCGGTAAAATGGCAAGTTTCTATGGAACTGCATCTCGGCTTGTGACTGTGGTTTTCCCGGCCACACAAAAATGCTGAAATTCGACTTATACAGTGTTTTTGCTTAATAAACTTGATGAATTCTCTCCTCTTGACTGTAGAATAGTGTGTAAAGCAAAGCACAATACATTCCTATGTGTAGAAGCAAAGATATACGCGATTTCACAATGTGTTCCTAGAACAGCTGTGAGCAACTTTTTTACACAATGTTAACAACACATTTGAAGCTCAATATTTCATGGGCTGAAGCGGGGAAGATAGAAAACGTGTGCCCTGTAAAGGCGAAGTCTGTGGCATTAACAGGAAGGGAGAAAAAGTACTTTCTACCCATTTTTTAGGTTCAGCGGTAAAATGGCAAGTTCCTATGGAACTGAATCTCGGCTTGTGACTGTTGTTTTCCCGGTCACACAAAAATGCTGAAATTCGACTTATACAGTGTTTTTGCTTATTAAACTTGATGAATTCTCTCCTTTTGACTGTAGAATAGTGTGTAAAGCAAAGCACAATACATTCCTATGTGTAGAAGAAAAGATATACGCGATTTCACAATGTGTTCCTAGAACAGCTGTGAGCAACTTTTTTACACAATGTTAACAACACATTTGAAGCTCAATATTTCATGGGCTGAAGCGGGGAAGATAGAAAACGTGTGCCCTGTAAAGGCGAAGTCTGTGGCATTAACAGGAAGGGAGAAAAAGTACTTTCTACCCATTTTTAGGTTCAGCGGTAAAATGGCAAGTTTCTATGGAACTGCATCTCGGCTTGTGACTGTGGTTTTCCCGGTCACACAAAAATGCTGAAATTCGACTTATACAGTGTTTTTGCTTAATAAACTTGATGAATTCTCTCCTCTTGACTGTAGAATAGTGTGTAAAGCAAAGCACAATACATTCCTATGTGTAGAAGCAAAGATATACGCGATTTCACAATGTGTTCCTAGAACAGCTGTGAGCAACTTTTTTACACAATGTTAACAACACATTTGAAGCTCAATATTTCATGGGCTGAAGCGGGGAAGATAGAAAACGTGTGCACTGTAAAGGCGAAGTCTGTGGCATTAACAGGAAGGGAGAAAAAGTACTTTCTACCCATTTTTAGGTTCAGCGGTAAAATGGCAAGTTTCTATGGAACTGCATCTCGGCTTGTGACTGTGGTTTTCCCGGCCACACAAAAATGCTGAAATTCGACTTATACAGTGTTTTTGCTTATTAAACTTGATGAATTCTCTCCTCTTGACTGTAGAATAGTGTGTAAAGCAAAGCACAATACATTCCTATGTGTAGAAGCAAAGATATACGCGATTTCACAATGTGTTCCTAGAACAGCTGTGAGCAACTTTTTTACACAATGTTAACAACACATTTGAAGCTCAATATTTCATGGGCTGAAGCGGGGAAGATAGAAAACGTGTGCCCTGTAAAGGCGAAGTCTGTGGCATTAACAGGAAGGGAGAAAAAGTACTTTCTACCCATTTTTAGGTTCAGCGGTAAAATGGCAAGTTTCTATGGAACTGAATCTCGGCTTGTGACTGTGGTTTTCCCGGTCACACAAAAATGCTGAAATTCGACTTATACAGTGTTTTTGCTTATTAAAGTTGATGAATTCTCTCCTTTTGACTGTAGAATAGTGTGTAAAGCAAAGCACAATACATTCCTATGTGTAGAAGAAAAGATATACGCGATTTCACAATGTGTTCCTAGAACAGCTGTGAGCAACTTTTTTACACAACGTTAACAACACATTTGAAGCTCAATATTTCATGGGCTGAAGCGGGGAAGATAGAAAACGTGTGCCCTGTAAAGGCGAAGTCTGTGGCATTAACAGGAAGGGAGAAAAAGTACTTTCTACCCATTTTTAGGTTCCGCGGTAAAATGGCAAGTTCCTATGGAACTGAATCTCGGCTTGTGACTGTTGTTTTCCCGGTCACACAAAAATGCTGAAATTCGACTTATACAGTGTTTTTGCTTATTAAACTTGATGAATTCTCTCCTTTTGACTGTAGAATAGTGTGTAAAGCAAAGCACAATACATTCCTATGTGTAGAAGAAAAGATATACGCGATTTCACAATGTGTTCCTAGAACAGCTGTGAGCAACTTTTTTACACAACGTTAACAACACATTTGAAGCTCAATATTTCATGGGCTGAAGCGGGGAAGATAGAAAACGTGTGCCCTGTAAAGGCGAAGTCTGTGGCATTAACAGGAAGGGAGAAAAAGTACTTTCTACCCATTTTTAGGTTCAGCGGTAAAATGGCAAGTTTCTATGGAACTGCATCTCGGCTTGTGACTGTGGTTTTCCCGGTCACACAAAAATGCTGAAATTCGACTTATACAGTGTTTTTGCTTAATAAACTTGATAAATTCTCTCCTCTTGACTGTAGAATAGTGTGTAAAGCAAAGCACAATACATTCCTATGTGTAGAAGCAAAGATATACGCGATTTCACAATGTGTTCCTAGAACAGCTGTGAGCAACTTTTTTACACAATGTTAACAACACATTTGAAGCTCAATATTTCATGGGCTGAAGCGGGGAAGATAGAAAACGTGTGCCCTGTAAAGGCGAAGTCTGTGGCATTAACAGGAAGGGAGAAAAAGTACTTTCTACCCATTTTTTAGGTTCAGCGGTAAAATGGCAAGTTCCTATGGAACTGAATCTCGGCTTGTGACTGTTGTTTTCCCGGTCACACAAAAATGCTGAAATTCGACTTATACAGTGTTTTTGCTTATTAAACTTGATGAATTCTCTCCTTTTGACTGTAGAATAGTGTGTAAAGCAAAGCACAATACATTCCTATGTGTAGAAGAAAAGATATACGCGATTTCACAATGTGTTCCTAGAACAGCTGTGAGCAACTTTTTTACACAATGTTAACAACACATTTGAAGCTCAATATTTCATGGGCTGAAGCGGGGAAGATAGAAAACGTGTGCCCTGTAAAGGCGAAGTCTGTGGCATTAACAGGAAGGGAGAAAAAGTACTTTCTACCCATTTTTAGGTTCAGCGGTAAAATGGCAAGTTTCTATGGAACTGCATCTCGGCTTGTGACTGTGGTTTTCCCGGCCACACAAAAATGCTGAAATTCGACTTATACAGTGTTTTTGCTTAATAAACTTGATGAATTCTCTCCTCTTGACTGTAGAATAGTGTGTAAAGCAAAGCACAATACATTCCTATGTGTAGAAGCAAAGATATACGCGATTTCACAATGTGTTCCTAGAACAGCTGTGAGCAACTTTTTTACACAATGTTAACAACACATTTGAAGCTCAATATTTCATGGGCTGAAGCGGGGAAGATAGAAAACGTGTGCCCTGTAAAGGCGAAGTCTGTGGCATTAACAGGAAGGGAGAAAAAGTACTTTCTACCCATTTTTAGGTTCAGCGGTAAAATGGCAAGTTTCTATGGAACTGCATCTCGGCTTGTGACTGTGGTTTTCCCGGTCACACAAAAATGCTGAAATTCGACTTATACAGTGTTTTTGCTTAATAAACTTGATGAATTCTCTCCTCTTGACTGTAGAATAGTGTGTAAAGCAAAGCACAATACATTCCTATGTGTAGAAGCAAAGATATACGCGATTTCACAATGTGTTCCTAGAACAGCTGTGAGCAACTTTTTTACACAATGTTAACAACACATTTGAAGCTCAATATTTCATGGGCTGAAGCGGGAAAGATAGAAAACGTGTGCCCTGTAAAGGCGAAGTCTGTGGCATTAACAGGAAGGGAGAAAAAGTACTTTCTACCCATTTTTAGGTTCAGCGGTAAAACGGCATGTTTCTATGGAACTGCATCTCGGCTTGTGACTGTGGTTTTCCCGGTCACACAAAAATGCTGAAATTCGACTTATACAGTGTTTTTGCTTATTAAACTTGATGAATTCTCTCCTCTTGACTGTAGAATAGTGTGTAAAGCAAAGCACAATACATTTCTATGTGTAGAAGCAAAGATATACGCGATTTCACAATGTGTTCCTAGAACAGCTGTGAGCAACTTTTTTACACAACGTTAACAACACATTTGAAGCTCAATATTTCATGGGCTGAAGCGGGGAAGATAGAAAACGTGTGCCCTGTAAAGGCGAAGTCTGTGGCATTAACAGGAAGGGAGAAAAAGTACTTTCAACCCATTTTTAGGTTCAGCGGTAAAATGGCAAGTTTCAATGGAACTGCATCTCTTATTGTGACTGTGGTTTTCCCGGTCACACAAAAATGCTGAAATTCGACTTATACAGTGTTTGTACTTATTAAACTTGATGAATTCTCTCCTCTTGACTGTAGAATAGTGTGTAAAGCAAAGCACAATACATTCCTATGTGTAGAAGCAAAGATATACGCGATTTCACAATGTGTTCCTAGAACAGCTGTGAGCAACTTTTTTACACAACGTTAACAACACATTTGAAGCTCAATATTTCATGGGCTGAAGCGGGGAAGATAGAAAACGTGTGCCCTGTAAAGGCGAAGTCTGTGGCATTAACAGGAAGGGAGAAAAAGTACTTTCTACCCATTTTTAGGTACTGCGGTAAAACGGCAAGTTTCTATGGAACTGCATCTCGGCTTGTGACTGTGGTTTTCCCGGTCACACAAAAATGCTGAAATTAGACTTATACAGTGTTTGTGCTTATTAAACTTGATGAATTCTCTCCTCTTGGCTGTAGAATAGTGTGTAAGGCAAAGCACAATACATTCCTATGTGTAGAAGCAAAGATATACGCGATTTCACAATGTGTTCCTAGAACAGCTGTGAGCAACTTTTTTACACAACGTTAACAACACATTTGAAGCTCAATATTTCATGGGCTGAAGCGGGGAAGATAGAAAACGTGTGCCCTGTAAAGGGGAAGTCTGTGGCATTAACAGGAAGGGAGAAAAAGTACTTTCTACCCATTTTTAGGTTCCGCGGTAAAATGGCAAGTTCCTATGGAACTGCATCTCGGCTTGTGACTGTGGTTTTCCCGGTCACACAAAAATGCTGAAATTAGACTTATACAGTGTTTGTGCTTATTAAACTTGATGAATTCTCTCCTCTTGGCTGTAGAATAGTGTGTAAGGCAAAGCACAATACATTCCTATGTGTAGAAGCAAAGATATACGCGATTTCACAATGTGTTCCTAGAACAGCTGTGAGCAACTTTTTTACACAACGTTAACAACACATTTGAAGCTCAATATTTCATGGGCTGAAGCGGGGAAGATAGAAAACGTGTGCCCTGTAAAGGGGAAGTCTGTGGCATTAACAGGAAGGGAGAAAAAGTACTTTCTACCCATTTTTAGGTTCCGCGGTAAAATGGCAAGTTCCTATGGAACTGAATCTCGGCTTGTGACTGTGGTTTTCCCGGTCACACAAAAATGCTGAAATTAGACTTATACAGTGTTTGTGCTTATTAAACTTGATGAATTCTCTCCTCTTGGCTGTAGAATAGTGTGTAAGGCAAAGCACAATACATTCCTATGTGTAGAAGCAAAGATATACGCGATTTCACAATGTGTTCCTAGAACAGCTGTGAGCAACTTTTTTACACAACGTTAACAACACATTTGAAGCTCAATATTTCATGGGCTGAAGCGGGGAAGATAGAAAACGTGTGCCCTGTAAAGGCGAAGTCTGTGGCATTAACAGGAAGGGAGAAAAAGTACTTTCTACCCATTTTTAGGTTCAGCGGTAAAATGGCAAGTTTCTATGGAACTGCATCTCGGCTTGTGACTGTGGTTTTCCCGGTCACACAAAAATGCTGAAATTCGACTTATACAGTGTTTTTGCTTATTAAACTTGATGAATTCTCTCCTCTTGACTGTAGAATAGTGTGTAAAGCAAAGCACAATACATTTCTATGTGTAGAAGCAAAGATATACGCGATTTCACAATGTGTTCCTAGAACAGCTGTGAGCAACTTTTTTACACAACGTTAACAACACATTTGAAGCTCAATATTTCATGGGCTGAAGCGGGGAAGATAGAAAACGTGTGCCCTGTAAAGGCGAAGTCTGTGGCATTAACAGGAAGGGAGAAAAAGTACTTTCAACCCATTTTTAGGTTCAGCGGTAAAATGGCAAGTTTCTATGGAACTGCATCTCTTATTGTGACTGTGGTTTTCCCGGTCACACAAAAATGCTGAAATTCGACTTATACAGTGTTTGTACTTATTAAACTTGATGAATTCTCTCCTCTTGACTGTAGAATAGTGTGTAAAGCAAAGCACAATACATTCCTATGTGTAGAAGCAAAGATATACAGTACGCGATTTCACAATGTGTTCCTAGAACAGCTGTGAGCAACTTTTTTACACAATGTTAACAACACATTTGAAGCTCAATATTTCATGGGCTGAAGCGGGGAAGATAGAAAACGTGTGCCCTGTAAAGGCGAAGTCTGTGGCATTAACAGGAAGGGAGAAAAAGTACTTTCTACCCATTTTTAGGTTCCGCGGTAAAATGGCAAGTTTCTATGGAACTGAATCTCGGCTTGTGACTGTGGTTTTCCCGGTCACACAAAAATGCTGAAATTCGACTTATACAGTGTTTTTGCTTATTAAACTTGATGAATTCTCTCCTCTTGACTGTAGAATAGTGTGTAAAGCAAAGCACAATACATTGCTATGTGTAGAAGCAAAGATATACGCGATTTCACAATGTGTTCCTAGAACAGCTGTGAGCAACTTTTTTACACAACGTTAACAACACATTTGAAGCTCAATATTTCATGGGCTGAAGCGGGGAAGATAGAAAACGTGTGCCCTGTAAAGGCGAAGTCTGTGGCATTAACAGGAAGGGAGAAAAAGTACTTTCTACCCATTTTTAGGTACCGCGGTAAAACGGCAAGTTTCTATGGAACTGCATCTCGGCTTGTGACTGTGGTTTTCCCGGTCACACAAAAATGCTGAAATTAGACTTATACAGTGTTTGTGCTTATTAAACTTGATGAATTCTCTCCTCTTGGCTGTAGAATAGTGTGTAAGGCAAAGCACAATACATTCCTATGTGTAGAAGCAAAGATATACGCGATTTCACAATGTGTTCCTAGAACAGCTGTGAGCAACTTTTTTACACAACGTTAACAACACATTTGAAGCTCAATATTTCATGGGCTGAAGCGGGGAAGATAGAAAACGTGTGCCCTGTAAAGGGGAAGTCTGTGGCATTAACAGGAAGGGAGAAAAAGTACTTTCTACCCATTTTTAGGTTCCGCGGTAAAATGGCAAGTTCCTATGGAACTGAATCTCGACTTGTGACTGTGGTTTTCCCGGTCACACAAAAATGCTGAAATTCGACTTATACAGTGTTTTTGCTTATTAAACTTGATGAATTCTCTCCTCTTGACTGTAGAATAGTGTGTAAAGCAAAGCACAATACATTGCTATGTGTAGAAGCAAAGATATACGCGATTTCACAATGTGTTCCTAGAACAGCTGTGAGCAACTTTTTTACACAACGTTAACAACACATTTGAAGCTCAATATTTCATGGGCTGAAGCGGGGAAGATATAAAACGTGTGGCCTGTAAAGGCGAAGTCTGTGGCATTAACAGGAAGGGAGAAAAAGTACTTTCTACCCATTTTTAGGTTCAGCGGTAAAATGGCAAGTTTCTATGGAACTGCATCTCGGCTTGTGACTGTGGTTTTCCCGGTCACACAAAAATGCTGAAATTCGACTTATACAGTGTTTTTGCTTATTAAACTTGATGAATTCTCACCTCTTGACTGTAGAATAGTTTGTAAAGCAAAGCACAATACATTCCTATGTGTAGAAGCAAAGATATACGCGATTTCACAATGTGTTCCTAGAACAGCTGTGAGCAACTTTTTTACACAATGTTAAAAACACATTTGAAGCTCAATATTTCATGGGCTGAAGCGGGGAAGATAGAAAACGTGTGCCCTGTAAAGGCGAAGTCTGTGGCATTAACAGGAAGGGAGAAAAAGTACTTTCTACCCATTTTTAGGTTCAGCGGTAAAATGGCAAGTTTCTATGGAACTGCATCTCGGCTTGTGACTGTGATTTTCCCGGTCACACAAAAATGCTGAAATTCGACTTATATAGTGTTTTTGCTTATTAAACTTGATGAATTCTCACCTCTTGACTGTAGAATAGTGTGTAAAGCAAAGCACAATACATTGCTATGTGTAGAAGCAAAGATATACGCGATTTCACAATGTGTTCCTAGAACAGCTGTGAGCAACTTTTTTACACAATGTTAACAACACATTTGAAGCTCAATATTTCATGGGCTGAAGCGGGGAAGATAGAAAACGTGTGCCCTGTAAAGGGGAAGTCTGTGGCATTAACAGGAAGGGAGAAAAAGTACTTTCTACCCATTTTTAGGTTCCGCGTTAAAATGGCAAGTTCCTATGGAACTGAATCTCGTCTTGTGACTGTGGTTTTCCCGGTCACACAAAAATGCTGAAATTCGACTTATACAGTGTTTTTGCTTATTAAACTTGATGAATTCTCTCCTCTTGACTGTAGAATAGTGTGTAAAGCAAAGCACAATACATTCCTATGTGTAGAAGTAAAGATATACGCGATTTCACAATGTGTTCCTAGAACAGCTGTGAGCAACTTTTTTACACAACGTTAACAACACATTTGAAGCTCAATATTTCATGGGCTGAAGCGGGGAAGATAGAAAACGTGTGCCCTGTAAAGGCGAAGTCTGTGGCATTAACAGGAAGGGAGAAAAAGTACTTTCTACCCATTTTTAGGTTCAGCGGTAAAATGGCAAGTTTCTATGGAACTGCATCTCGGATTGTGACTGTGGTTTTCCCGGTCACACAAAAATGCTGAAATTCGACTTATACAGTGTTTTTGCTTATTAAACTTGATGAATTCTCTCCTCTTGACTGTAGAATAGTTTGTAAAGCAAAGCACAATACATTCCTATGTGTAGAAGCAAAGATATACGCGATTTCACAATGTGTTCCTAGAACAGCTGTGAGCAACTTTTTTACACAATGTTAAAAACACATTTGAAGCTCAATATTTCATGGGCTGAAGCGGGGAAGATAGAAAACGTGTGCCCTGTAAAGGCGAAGTCTGTGGCATTAACAGGAAGGGAGAAAAAGTACTTTCTACCCATTTTTAGGTTCAGCGGTAAAATGGCAAGTTTCTATGGAACTGCATCTCGGCTTGTGACTGTGGTTTTCCCGGTCACACAAAAATGCTGAAATTCGACTTATATAGTGTTTTTGCTTATTAAACTTGATGAATTCTCACCTCTTGACTGTAGAATAGTGTGTAAAGCAAAGCACAATACATTGCTATGTGTAGAAGCAAAGATATACGCGATTTCACAATGTGTTCCTAGAACAGCTGTGAGCAACTTTTTTACACAATGTTAACAACACATTTGAAGCTCAATATTTCATGGGCTGAAGCGGGGAAGATAGAAAACGTGTGCCCTGTAAAGGGGAAGTCTGTGGCATTAACAGCGCTGGACTTAGACATAATTTCACTCTCACAACATTATGGCTGGTTGGAGACAGTCCGAACCACAAGTACCGGGTCCATGGTTCTGGCCGTATACTGGGGGGACGGGGACGACTCCCATTAACCCCTGACTATACCGGGGATACGCTTATCACAATGCCTTTCTGGTCTGTGCTGAAGCAGGGCATTCTGGCAGCCAAGTGGCTTGACCTTTATTAGTGAGCCTGGTTACCCCCTCTCGGAACCACAGACTTAGAAATCGCCAGCTCATATACAGTGCATAAAATATATTTATATATATACCCTTATACACCATTTAATAAAAAATATCACAAAATTCTTCTAAGTCCCTCGGGAAGAGTGAAAGACGCGCACGTTCATTTTCAGAGCTCCTAGACCTTCCTATAAGAAGTTAGCCAAAAAGTAGCTTCGAAAAACGCTTAGGTTAAGTTTCAGAGTTGCTTCTAATGTACCAAAGCTGGACTTCGACATAATTTCACTCTCACAACATTATGGCTGGTTGGAGAGAGTCCGAAACACAAGTACAGGGTCCATGGTTCTGGCCGTATACTGGGGGGACGGGGACGACTCCCATTAACCCCTGACTATACCGGGGATACGCTTATCACAATGCCTTTCTGGTCTGTGCTGAAGCAGGGCATTCTGGCAGCCAAGTGGCTTGACCTTTATTAGTGAGCCTGGTTACCCCCTCTCGGAACCACAGACTTAGAAATCGCCAGCTCATATACAGTGCATAAAATATATTTATATATATACCCTTCTACACCATTTAATAAAAAATATCACAAAATTCTTCTAAGTCCCTCGGGAAGAGTGAAAGACGCGCACGTTCATTTTCAGAGCTCCTAGACCTTCCTATAAGAAGTTAGCCAAAAAGTAGCTTCGAAAAACGCTTAGGTTAAGTTTCAGAGTTGCTTCTAATGTACCAAAGCTGGACTTAGACATAATTTCACTCTCACAACATTATGGCTGGTTGGAGACAGTCCGAACCACAAGTACCGGGTCCATGGTTCTGGCCGTATACTGGGGGGACGGGGACGACTCCCATTAACCCCTGACTATACCGGGGATACGCTTATCACAATGCCTTTCTGGTCTGTGCTGAAGCAGGGCATTCTGGCAGCCAAGTGGCTTGACCTTTATTAGTGAGCCTGGTTACCCCCTCTCGGAACCACAGACTTAGAAATCGCCAGCTCATATACAGTGCATAAAATATATTTATATATATACCCTTATACACCATTTAATAAAAAATATCACAAAATTCTTCTAAGTCCCTCGGGAAGAGTGAAAGACGCGCACGTTCATTTTCAGAGCTCCTAGACCTTCCTATAAGAAGTTAGCCAAAAAGTAGCTTCGAAAAACGCTTAGGTTAAGTTTCAGAGTTGCTTCTAATGTACCAAAGCTGGACTTAGACATAATTTCACTCTCACAACATTATGGCTGGTTGGAGAGAGTCCGAACCACAAGTACCGGGTCCATGGTTCTGGCCGTATACTGGGGGGACGGGGACGACTCCCATTAACCCCTGACTATAACGGGGATACGCTTATCACAATGCCTTTCTGGTCTGTGCTGAAGCACGGCATTCTGGCAGCCAAGTGGCTTGACCTTTATTAGTGAGCCTGGTTACCCCCTCTCGGAACCACAGACTTAGAAATCGCCAGCTCATATACAGTGCATAAAATATATTTATATATATACCCTTATACACCATTTAATAAAAAATATCACAAAATTCTTCTAAGTCCCTCGGGAAGAGTGAAAGACGCGCACGTTCATTTTCAGAGCTCCTAGACCTTCCTATAAGAAGTTAGCCAAAAAGTAGCTTCGAAAAACGCTTAGGTTAAGTTTCAGAGTTGCTTCTAATGTACCAAAGCTGGACTTAGACATAATTTCACTCTCACAACATTATGGCTGGTTGGAGAGAGTCCGAACCACAAGTACCGGGTCCATGGTTCTGGCCGTATACTGGGGGGACGGGGACGACTCCCATTAACCCCTGACTATACCGGGGATACGCTTATCACAATGCCTTTCTGGTCTGTGCTGAAGCAGGGCATTCTGGCAGCCAAGTGGCTTGACCTTTATTAGTGAGCCTGGTTACCCCCTCTCGGAACCACAGACTTAGAAATCGCCAGCTCATATACAGTGCATAAAATATATTTATATATATACCCTTATACACCATTTTAATAAAAAATATCACAAAATTCTTCTAAGTCCCTCGGGAAGAGTGAAAGACGCGCACGTTCATTTTCAGAGCTCCTAGACCTTCCTATAAGAAGTTAGCCAAAAAGTAGCTTCGAAAAACGCTTAGGTTAAGTTTCAGAGTTGCTTCTAATGTACCAAAGCTGGACTTAGACATAATTTCACTCTCACAACATTATGGCTGGTTGGAGAGAGTCCGAACCACAAGTACCGGGTCCATGGTTCTGGCCGTATACTGGGGGGACGGGGACGACTCCCATTAACCCCTGACTATACCGGGGATACGCTTATCACAATGCCTTTCTGGTCTGTGCTGAAGCAGGGCATTCTGGCAGCCAAGTGGCTTGACCTTTATTAGTGAGCCTGGTTACCCCCTCTCGGAACCACAGACTTAGAAATCGCCAGCTCATATACAGTGCATAAAATATATTTATATATATACCCTTATACACCATTTAATAAAAAATATCACAAAATTCTTCTAAGTCCCTCGGGAAGAGTGAAAGACGCGCACGTTCATTTTCAGAGCTCCTAGACCTTCCTATAAGAAGTTAGCCAAAAAGTAGCTTCGAAAAACGCTTAGGTTAAGTTTCAGAGTTGCTTCTAATGTACCAAAGCTGGACTTAGACATAATTTCACTCTCACAACATTATGGCTGGTTGGAGACAGTCCGAACCACAAGTACCGGGTCCATGGTTCTGGCCGTATACTGGGGGGACGGGGGGGACTCCCATTAACCCCTGACTATACCGGGGATACGCTTATCACAATGCCTTTCTGGTCTGTGCTGAAGCAGGGCATTCTGGCAGCCAAGTGGCTTGACCTTTATTAGTGAGCCTGGTTACCCCCTCTCGGAACCACAGACTTAGAAATCGCCAGCTCATATACAGTGCATAAAAAATATTTATATATATACCCTTATACACCATTTTAATAAAAAATATCACAAAATTGTTCTAAGTCCCTCGGGAAGAGTGAAAGACGCGCACGTTCATTTTCAGAGCTCCTAGACCTTCCTATAAGAAGTTAGCCAAAAAGTAGCTTCGAAAAACGCTTAGGTTAAGTTTCAGAGTTGCTTCTAATGTACCAAAGCTGGACTTAGACATAATTTCACTCTCACAACATTATGGCTGGTTGGAGAGAGTCCGAACCACAAGTACCGGGTCCATGGTTCTGGCCGTATACTGGGGGGACGGGGACGACTCCCATTAACCCCTGACTATACCGGGGATACGCTTATCACAATGCCTTTCTGGTCTGTGCTGAAGCAGGGCATTCTGGCAGCCAAGTGGCTTGACCTTTATTAGTGAGCCTGGTTACCCCCTCTCGGAACCACAGACTTAGAAATCGCCAGCTCATATACAGTGCATAAAATATATTTATATATATACCCTTATACACCATTTAATAAAAAATATCACAAAATTCTTCTAAGTCCCTCGGGAAGAGTGAAAGACGCGCACGTTCATTTTCAGAGCTCCTAGACCTTCCTATAAGAAGTTAGCCAAAAAGTAGCTTCGAAAAACGCTTAGGTTAAGTTTCAGAGTTGCTTCTAATGTACCAAAGCTGGACTTAGACATAATTTCACTCTCACAACATTATGGCTGGTTGGAGACAGTCCGAACCACAAGTACCGGGTCCATGGTTCTGGCCGTATACTGGGGGGACGGGGACGACTCCCATTAACCCCTGACTATACCGGGGATACGCTTATCACAATGCCTTTCTGGTCTGTGCTGAAGCAGGGCATTCTGGCAGCCAAGTGGCTTGACCTTTATTAGTGAGCCTGGTTACCCCCTCTCGGAACCACAGACTTAGAAATCGCCAGCTCATATACAGTGCATAAAATATATTTATATATATACCCTTATACACCATTTTAATAAAAAATATCACAAAATTCTTCTAAGTCCCTCGGGAAGAGTGAAAGACGCGCACGTTCATTTTCAGAGCTCCTAGACCTTCCTATAAGAAGTTAGCCAAAAAGTAGCTTCGAAAAACGCTTAGGTTAAGTTTCAGAGTTGCTTCTAATGTACCAAAGCTGGACTTAGACATAATTTCACTCTCACAACATTATGGCTGGTTGGAGAGAGTCCGAACCACAAGTACCGGGTCCATGGTTCTGGCCGTATACAGGGGGGACGGGGACGACTCCCATTAACCCCTGACTATACCGGGGATACGCTTATCACAATGCCTTTCTGGTCTGTGCTGAAGCAGGGCATTCTGGCAGCCAAGTGGCTTGACCTTTATTAGTGAGCCTGGTTACCCCCTCTCGGAACCACAGACTTAGAAATCGCCAGCTCATATACAGTGCATAAAATATATTTATATATATACCCTTATACACCATTTAATAAAAAATATCACAAAATTCTTCTAAGTCCCTCGGGAAGAGTGAAAGACGCGCACGTTCATTTTCAGAGCTCCTAGACCTTCCTATAAGAAGTTAGTCAAAAAGTAGCTTCGAAAAACGCTTAGGTTAAGTTTCAGAGTTGCTTCTAATGTACCAAAGCTGGACTTAGACATAATTTCACTCTCACAACATTATGGCTGGTTGGAGAGAGTCCGAACCACAAGTACCGGGTCCATGGTTCTGGCCGTATACTGGGGGGACGGGGACGACTCCCATTATCCCCTGACTATACCGGGGATACGCTTATCACAATGCCTTTCTGGTCTGTGCTGAAGCAGGGCATTCTGGCAGCCAAGTGGCTTGACCTTTATTAGTGAGCCTGGTTACCCCCTCTCGGAACCACAGACTTAGAAATCGCCAGCTCATATACAGTGCATAAAATATATTTATATATATACCCTTATACACCATTTAATAAAAAATATCACAAAATTCTTCTAAGTCCCTCGGGAAGAGTGAAAGACGCGCACGTTCATTTTCAGAGCTCCTAGACCTTCCTATAAGAAGTTAGTCAAAAAGTAGCTTCGAAAAACGCTTAGGTTAAGTTTCAGAGTTGCTTCTAATGTACCAAAGCTGGACTTAGACATAATTTCACTCTCACAACATTATGGCTGGTTGGAGAGAGTCCGAACCACAAGTACCGGGTCCATGGTTCTGGCCGTATACTGGGGGGACGGGGACGACTCCCATTAACCCCTGACTATACCGGGGATACGCTTATCACAATGCCTTTCTGGTCTGTGCTGAAGCAGGGCATTCTGGCAGCCAAGTGGCTTGACCTTTATTAGTGAGCCTGGTTACCCCCTCTCGGAACCACAGACTTAGAAATCGCCAGCTCATATACAGTGCATAAAATATATTTATATATATACCCTTATACACCATTTAATAAAAAATATCACAAAATTCTTCTAAGTCCCTCGGGAAGAGTGAAAGACGCGCACGTTCATTTTCAGAGCTCCTAGACCTTCCTATAAGAAGTTAGTCAAAAAGTAGCTTCGAAAAACGCTTAGGTTAAGTTTCAGAGTTGCTTCTAATGTACCAAAGCTGGACTTAGACATAATTTCACTCTCACAACATTATGGCTGGTTGGAGAGAGTCCGAACCACAAGTACCGGGTCCATGGTTCTGGCCGTATACTGGGGGGACGGGGACGACTCCCATTAACCCCTGACTATACCGGGGATACGCTTATCACAATGCCTTTCTGGTCTGTGCTGAAGCACGGCATTCTGGCAGCCAAGTGGCTTGACCTTTATTAGTGAGCCTGGTTACCCCCTCTCGGAACCACAGACTTAGAAATCGCCAGCTCATATACAGTGCATAAAATATATTTATATATATACCCTTATACACCATTTAATAAAAAATATCACAAAATTCTTCTAAGTCCCTCGGGAAGAGTGAAAGACGCGCACGTTCATTTTCAGAGCTCCTAGACCTTCCTATAAGAAGTTAGCCAAAAAGTAGCTTCGAAAAACGCTTAGGTTAAGTTTCAGAGTTGCTTCTAATGTACCAAAGCTGGACTTAGACATAATTTCACTCTCACAACATTATGGCTGGTTGGAGAGAGTCCGAACCACAAGTACCGGGTCCATGGTTCTGGCCGTATACTGGGGGGACGGGGACGACTCCCATTAACCCCTGACTATACCGGGGATACGCTTATCACAATGCCTTTCTGGTCTGTGCTGAAGCAGGGCATTCTGGCAGCCAAGTGGCTTGACCTTTATTAGTGAGCCTGGTTACCCCCTCTCGGAACCACAGACTTAGAAATCGCCAGCTCATATACAGTGCATAAAATATATTTATATATATACCCTTATACACCATTTTAATAAAAAATATCACAAAATTCTTCTAAGTCCCTCGGGAAGAGTGAAAGACGCGCACGTTCATTTTCAGAGCTCCTAGACCTTCCTATAAGAAGTTAGCCAAAAAGTAGCTTCGAAAAACGCTTAGGTTAAGTTTCAGAGTTGCTTCTAATGTACCAAAGCTGGACTTAGACATAATTTCACTCTCACAACATTATGGCTGGTTGGAGAGAGTCCGAACCACAAGTACCGGGTCCATGGTTCTGGCCGTATACTGGGGGGACGGGGACGACTCCCATTAACCCCTGACTATACCGGGGATACGCTTATCACAATGCCTTTCTGGTCTGTGCTGAAGCAGGGCATTCTGGCAGCCAAGTGGCTTGACCTTTATTAGTGAGCCTGGTTACCCCCTCTCGGAACCACAGACTTAGAAATCGCCAGCTCATATACAGTGCATAAAATATATTTATATATATACCCTTATACACCATTTTAATAAAAAATATCACAAAATTCTTCTAAGTCCCTCGGGAAGAGTGAAAGACGCGCACGTTCATTTTCAGAGCTCCTAGACCTTCCTATAAGAAGTTAGCCAAAAAGTAGCTTCGAAAAACGCTTAGGTTAAGTTTCAGAGTTGCTTCTAATGTACCAAAGCTGGACTTAGACATAATTTCACTCTCACAACATTATGGCTGGTTGGAGAGAGTCCGAACCACAAGTACCGGGTCCATGGTTCTGGCCGTATACTGGGGGGACGGGGACGACTCCCATTAACCCCTGACTATACCGGGGATACGCTTATCACAATGCCTTTCTGGTCTGTGCTGAAGCAGGGCATTCTGGCAGCCAAGTGGCTTGACCTTTATTAGTGAGCCTGGTTACCCCCTCTCGGAACCACAGACTTAGAAATCGCCAGCTCATATACAGTGCATAAAATATATTTATATATATACCCTTATACACCATTTAATAAAAAATATCACAAAATTCTTCTAAGTCCCTCGGGAAGAGTGAAAGACGCGCACGTTCATTTTCAGAGCTCCTAGACCTTCCTATAAGAAGTTAGCCAAAAAGTAGCTTCGAAAAACGCTTAGGTTAAGTTTCAGAGTTGCTTCTAATGTACCAAAGCTGGACTTAGACATAATTTCACTCTCACAACATTATGGCTGGTTGGAGACAGTCCGAACCACAAGTACCGGGTCCATGGTTCTGGCCGTATACTGGGGGGACGGGGACGACTCCCATTAACCCCTGACTATACCGGGGATACGCTTATCACAATGCCTTTCTGGTCTGTGCTGAAGCAGGGCATTCTGGCAGCCAAGTGGCTTGACCTTTATTAGTGAGCCTGGTTACCCCCTCTCGGAACCACAGACTTAGAAATCGCCAGCTCATATACAGTGCATAAAATATATTTATATATATACCCTTATACACCATTTTAATAAAAAATATCACAAAATTCTTCTAAGTCCCTCGGGAAGAGTGAAAGACGCGCACGTTCATTTTCAGAGCTCCTAGACCTTCCTATAAGAAGTTAGCCAAAAAGTAGCTTCGAAAAACGCTTAGGTTAAGTTTCAGAGTTGCTTCTAATGTACCAAAGCTGGACTTAGACATAATTTCACTCTCACAACATTATGGCTGGTTGGAGAGAGTCCGAACCACAAGTACCGGGTCCATGGTTCTGGCCGTATACTGGGGGGACGGGGACGACTCCCATTAACCCCTGACTATACCGGGGATACGCTTATCACAATGCCTTTCTGGTCTGTGCTGAAGCAGGGCATTCTGGCAGCCAAGTGGCTTGACCTTTATTAGTGAGCCTGGTTACCCCCTCTCGGAACCACAGACTTAGAAATCGCCAGCTCATATACAGTGCATAAAATATATTTATATATATACCCTTATACACCATTTTAATAAAAAATATCACAAAATTCTTCTAAGTCCCTCGGGAAGAGTGAAAGACGCGCACGTTCATTTTCAGAGCTCCTAGACCTTCCTATAAGAAGTTAGCCAAAAAGTAGCTTCGAAAAACGCTTAGGTTAAGTTTCAGAGTTGCTTCTAATGTACCAAAGCTGGACTTAGACATAATTTCACTCTCACAACATTATGGCTGGTTGGAGAGAGTCCGAACCACAAGTACCGGGTCCATGGTTCTGGCCGTATACTGGGGGGACGGGGACGACTCCCATTAACCCCTGACTATACCGGGGATACGCTTATCACAATGCCTTTCTGGTCTGTGCTGAAGCAGGGCATTCTGGCAGCCAAGTGGCTTGACCTTTATTAGTGAGCCTGGTTACCCCCTCTCGGAACCACAGACTTAGAAATCGCCAGCTCATATACAGTGCATAAAATATATTTATATATATACCCTTATACACCATTTAATAAAAAATATCACAAAATTCTTCTAAGTCCCTCGGGAAGAGTGAAAGACGCGCACGTTCATTTTCAGAGCTCCTAGACCTTCCTATAAGAAGTTAGTCAAAAAGTAGCTTCGAAAAACGCTTAGGTTAAGTTTCAGAGTTGCTTCTAATGTACCAAAGCTGGACTTAGACATAATTTCACTCTCACAACATTATGGCTGGTTGGAGAGAGTCCGAACCACAAGTACCGGGTCCATGGTTCTGGCCGTATACTGGGGGGACGGGGACGACTCCCATTAACCCCTGACTATACCGGGGATACGCTTATCACAATGCCTTTCTGGTCTGTGCTGAAGCACGGCATTCTGGCAGCCAAGTGGCTTGACCTTTATTAGTGAGCCTGGTTACCCCCTCTCGGAACCACAGACTTAGAAATCGCCAGCTCATATACAGTGCATAAAATATATTTATATATATACCCTTATACACCATTTAATAAAAAATATCACAAAATTCTTCTAAGTCCCTCGGGAAGAGTGAAAGACGCGCACGTACATTTTCAGAGCTCCTAGACCTTCCTATAAGATGTTAGCCAAAAAGTAGCTTCGAAAAACGCTTAGGTTAAGTTTCAGAGTTGCTTCTAATGTACCAAAGCTGGACTTAGACATAATTTCACTCTCACAACATTATGGCTGGTTGGAGAGAGTCCGAACCACAAGTACCGGGTCCATGGTTCTGGCCGTATACTGGGGGGACGGGGACGACTCCCATTAACCCCTGACTATACCGGGGATACGCTTATCACAATGCCTTTCTGGTCTGTGCTGAAGCAGGGCATTCTGGCAGCCAAGTGGCTTGACCTTTATTAGTGAGCCTGGTTACCCCCTCTCGGAACCACAGACTTAGAAATCGCCAGCTCATATACAGTGCATAAAATATATTTATATATATACCCTTATACACCATTTTAATAAAAAATATCACAAAATTCTTCTAAGTCCCTCGGGAAGAGTGAAAGACGCGCACGTTCATTTTCAGAGCTCCTAGACCTTCCTATAAGAAGTTAGCCAAAAAGTAGCTTCGAAAAACGCTTAGGTTAAGTTTCAGAGTTGCTTCTAATGTACCAAAGCTGGACTTAGACATAATTTCACTCTCACAACATTATGGCTGGTTGGAGAGAGTCCGAACCACAAGTACCGGGTCCATGGTTCTGGCCGTATACTGGGGGGACGGGGACGACTCCCATTAACCCCTGACTATACCGGGGATACGCTTATCACAATGCCTTTCTGGTCTGTGCTGAAGCAGGGCATTCTGGCAGCCAAGTGGCTTGACCTTTATTAGTGAGCCTGGTTACCCCCTCTCGGAACCACAGACTTAGAAATCGCCAGCTCATATACAGTGCATAAAATATATTTATATATATACCCTTATACACCATTTTAATAAAAAATATCACAAAATTCTTCTAAGTCCCTCGGGAAGAGTGAAAGACGCGCACGTTCATTTTCAGAGCTCCTAGACCTTCCTATAAGAAGTTAGCCAAAAAGTAGCTTCGAAAAACGCTTAGGTTAAGTTTCAGAGTTGCTTCTAATGTACCAAAGCTGGACTTAGACATAATTTCACTCTCACAACATTATGGCTGGTTGGAGAGAGTCCGAACCACAAGTACCGGGTCCATGGTTCTGGCCGTATACTGGGGGGACGGGGACGACTCCCATTAACCCCTGACTATACCGGGGATACGCTTATCACAATGCCTTTCTGGTCTGTGCTGAAGCAGGGCATTCTGGCAGCCAAGTGGCTTGACCTTTATTAGTGAGCCTGGTTACCCCCTCTCGGAACCACAGACTTAGAAATCGCCAGCTCATATACAGTGCATAAAATATATTTATATATATACCCTTATACACCATTTAATAAAAAATATCACAAAATTCTTCTAAGTCCCTCGGGAAGAGTGAAAGACGCGCACGTTCATTTTCAGAGCTCCTAGACCTTCCTATAAGAAGTTACAGTAGCCAAAAAGTAGCTTCGAAAAACGCTTAGGTTAAGTTTCAGAGTTGCTTCTAATGTACCAAAGCTGGACTTAGACATAATTTCACTCTCACAACATTATGGCTGGTTGGAGACAGTCCGAACCACAAGTACCGGGTCCATGGTTCTGGCCGTATACTGGGGGGACGGGGACGACTCCCATTAACCCCTGACTATACCGGGGATACGCTTATCACAATGCCTTTCTGGTCTGTGCTGAAGCAGGGCATTCTGGCAGCCAAGTGGCTTGACCTTTATTAGTGAGCCTGGTTACCCCCTCTCGGAACCACAGACTTAGAAATCGCCAGCTCATATACAGTGCATAAAATATATTTATATATATACCCTTATACACCATTTTAATAAAAAATATCACAAAATTCTTCTAAGTCCCTCGGGAAGAGTGAAAGACGCGCACGTTCATTTTCAGAGCTCCTAGACCTTCCTATAAGAAGTTAGCCAAAAAGTAGCTTCGAAAAACGCTTAGGTTAAGTTTCAGAGTTGCTTCTAATGTACCAAAGCTGGACTTAGACATAATTTCACTCTCACAACATTATGGCTGGTTGGAGAGAGTCCGAACCACAAGTACCGGGTCCATGGTTCTGGCCGTATACTGGGGGGACGGGGACGACTCCCATTAACCCCTGACTATACCGGGGATACGCTTATCACAATGCCTTTCTGGTCTGTGCTGAAGCAGGGCATTCTGGCAGCCAAGTGGCTTGACCTTTATTAGTGAGCCTGGTTACCCCCTCTCGGAACCACAGACTTAGAAATCGCCAGCTCATATACAGTGCATAAAATATATTTATATATATACCCTTATACACCATTTTAATAAAAAATATCACAAAATTCTTCTAAGTCCCTCGGGAAGAGTGAAAGACGCGCACGTTCATTTTCAGAGCTCCTAGACCTTCCTATAAGAAGTTAGCCAAAAAGTAGCTTCGAAAAACGCTTAGGTTAAGTTTCAGAGTTGCTTCTAATGTACCAAAGCTGGACTTAGACATAATTTCACTCTCACAACATTATGGCTGGTTGGAGAGAGTCCGAACCACAAGTACCGGGTCCATGGTTCTGGCCGTATACTGGGGGGACGGGGACGACTCCCATTAACCCCTGACTATACCGGGGATACGCTTATCACAATGCCTTTCTGGTCTGTGCTGAAGCAGGGCATTCTGGCAGCCAAGTGGCTTGACCTTTATTAGTGAGCCTGGTTACCCCCTCTCGGAACCACAGACTTAGAAATCGCCAGCTCATATACAGTGCATAAAATATATTTATATATATACCCTTATACACCATTTTAATAAAAAATATCACAAATTTCTTCTAAGTCCCTCGGGAAGAGTGAAAGACGCGCACGTTCATTTTCAGAGCTCCTAGACCTTCCTATAAGAAGTTAGCCAAAAAGTAGTTTCGAAAAACGCTTAGGTTAAGTTTCAGAGTTGCTTCTAATGTACCAAAGCTGGACTTAGACATAATTTCACTCTCACAACATTATGGCTGGTTGGAGAGAGTCCGAACCACAAGTACCGGGTCCATGGTTCTGGCCGTATACTGGGGGGACGGGGACGACTCCCATTAACCCCTGACTATACCGGGGATACGCTTATCACAATGCCTTTCTGGTCTGTGCTGAAGCAGGGCATTCTGGCAGCCAAGTGGCTTGACCTTTATTAGTGAGCCTGGTTACCCCCTCTCGGAACCACAGACTTAGAGTCTCCCTTTCAGGCGATAAGTTCAAGACTTCTACCGCCGCTTTCATTGACTCAGGAGCTGGAGGAAACTTCGTGGATCTTGAATTCGCCAGGTTAAACCGCATACCACTCGTGAGAAAGAAGGTTCCCATCGCACTCGTCTGTATCGATGGACGTCCTCTTACCCCGGCCCACATCTCCTTAGAGACGGCTCCCTTGCTTCTGTCCTCACATCTGCACAAGGAGATCTTAGTTCTCGATGCCACTCACGCTCCTGGGATACCCATCACCCTTGGTCTTCCTTGGCTACAGCTTAACAATCCTCTCATTGACTGGACTTCCTCTGCTCCCATTTCCTGGAGGCCGAGGTCAGACGAGACTCATCAACTGCTGGCCAATACCTCTGTTCCCGAAGTTATTCTACCTTCCATTTACCATCAATTCCGGGACGTTTTCAATAAGGTACAGTCAGACCTCTTGCCGCCACACAGGACTTACGATTGTCCGATCGATCTAGTTCCCGGTTACTCCCTACCCAATATGTATAAACGTAGAGATTGACGCTCATACAAGTGTATGGACTCACAAGCTGTATTACAGCATATAGGTAGATAGGAACTTCTATAAATAATTCCAGCATGTATATAATACTAGGTCAAGGGGGGACATGAACATGGGACCTAGCGGTCAGTCAGCGCGACTACCGCAGATATGGTTTACCCTGCTTACCCCCCTTAACATATACACTTCCCTAAATACACTTATCTACTTAGATTAGAATATAGTCTTCTAAAATGATTGAAGTCTAAATGTAGCTTTGTGACTGCTTAAAACATCTTCTTTCTCTTTATTTATCAAAGGTTATTCAATGTGATTAGTGTTTGTTTTTAATGTAACCCTAAACTAAAGTAGCACTGTGTCTGTTTGCAAAGTTTAGCTATGGGCAAAATATGTTTGTCTCTTTTTTTAACATTAATAAAGTTGTTGAGTGTAAAAAAATGTAGCTTTCATCCCTCTTCCGCCTTCGCCCAATAGGAGCACAGCTGGCATGCGTTCCAGGGTGGAAACGGACGCATCCCAGTGACGTGGTCTCTGACTCTAGGACTAGTGCCAGAGGGGAGGCGATGTCACGGAGATGCGACGCGTCGCCGGCGCGCATGCGCAGTGTACTCGGTTGGGCGATTTTGGCACAAAACGGGTGTATTAAAGGTAAGGAGGTATAGTGATGTGGTACACCTTGATAAAGTCCCGTGGGACGAAACATGTCGGTGTGTGGGCTGTGTTTCTGTCCCTGTGCATTTATCCAATAAATCACCCTCAGTTTTTGCACGGAGTTGTGCCCTTTATTCATTTTTTCTACAGGATTCTCCCTGCAGACTTCTACTTCAGCTGTGCTCCTTGCTTCCCAAAACTCTACTCCCTACCCAAGTCCAAGACCTACACCTTGTCGTTACCAGAATCTCACGCTATGGATGATTATATCCAGGAGAATCTCAAGAAAGGCTTTATTCGTCACTCCAATTCCCCAGCAGGGGCTGGGTTTTTCTTCGTCAAGAAAAAGGACGGATCGTTGAGGCCTTGCATCGACTACAGGGGTTTAAACCACATCACTATTAAAAATCGTTACCCCTTCCCCTTATTACCGAACTGTTCGATAAATTACAGGGGGCCAAGATTTATTCCAAGTTAGATCTACATGGTGCCTATAACCTGGTGCGCATCAGGAAGGGGGATGAATGGAAGATGGCCTTCAACACGCGTCGCGGAATCACTCCCCTCGGCGATTCCTCTGCACAGCGCCGGGCGCGCCCACGCCCTCCTGCACGCACACCTGCACCATCCACTGGCTCTGTTCACACGCGTACACGAGTTACGGAGCAAGCTCAGTCTGCACACTCTTATTCCCGTCCCCCGGACCTCAGGCTCCGCCCCCGCACACTGCACGGGCATACTCAGGTTACTAACAAGACTCACCTGGCCTGTTATGCCTGCACCAATCTGCAGTGTCTCCCTGTAGCTCTTCCTGTCCCGCCTCCGTTCCTAATTAGACCTTCCTGCTTTATCTAGCTCCTCTCTGCTCAGTCTTTGCTCGACATAGTCTCTGTATGGAAGTACTTCTGGATTCTCTCAGTGTTTTCACATGTTCTGACGCAGCTCGTACGACTACGCCTCTGGCTCTCGATCTCGGCACTCCTTGGACAACGCTCACTCTGGTAACCCCTTGAACTCGGCTTGGACTACGACCTATCTCCACTCTCCACTCCCTGACTTCGGAAAGGCATCATTCACTCTATCTCTACAACCGGTACCGGCAAGTATTGTCTACCTTACTACACCTGGCCTGGCAACGCTTCATACCACACTACGGACACGCTCCCTTTGCTGCGGGTGCGTGTATTACCACTTCCCCCTTCAGCTCAGGGGACGGGTCTGGTCTGCGGGCAGCACCGGCGTAACAAGCGCCTCCATCTATAGTAAGCCCCAGGAATGCGGGGAGGAATCCTTACCACAGAGATTCCCCACAGGGATGAGAGATTCCAGTCTCACACACGGATTATCTTTAAAAGCAGCAGTCTCTTTATTCTCTTGGGCAGCAGCAGCAGCAGCCGACAGGTACAGTTGATGCACAGTCCACTAACTGTTCTCCCTTATGATGTTCCCTGCCATCACTCTGGACCCAAAGGGCATCCAGAGTGGGGCTAGCTCTTCCCTCACCCCCTAAGCAGGGTGAGAGGTATTTGGTCCACCTCACTAACTACAGCTATTTCAGCTCTACTCATGAGCTGATCACTCCTCTCCTCACTAACTCACTCACTCACTACTCTCAGACTGACAGAACAGAACACACTAAATAGGAAATGCACTGCTCTTTTATGATCTCAGCAGGCACCGCCCCTGTGTCTCTTGCTTTGACACAGGGTCAGGTGACCTACCTCCACCACTCAGGGCAAGTGCTTGAAGTGGGGGGAACCCATTATAACTCCAGGCAACCTGCCCTTACCAGGGATTATACCAGGAGGAGGATAGAACTATAGCACCATTTCTTACCAGGGCTACATATAATAGGATTGCAGCAATAAAAGTACAGTACTACATTAAGACGTATATTCAAAATAGGAGGTAAATGAATAGAAGATTATTTACAGGGAAAAATCAGAGTGTAGACAAAGAGAATAATAATCTACTGAGGATGTAACGGACAAGCACACATTCTCAATCACAGACAGGTTATTGCCCCACAACCAGTGTATGTATGTATATATATACAGTATTTCAATATCCCTTTTAATTGCTAATAGTAAAGCTTCTCTCTGCATTGATCTAAATCATTTTCAGATGAGGTTTTAGAGGACAGATCCAAACCGCCCCCCCCCCCCTTCATTTCTTTAATACAAGAATGAAGCAGACGGTCTCGGGAGCAGAACCCCGTTAATTTCAGCTCTGGGGTCCCCCTGCTTCCGAAGATACTGTCCTCCGAAGGGGGTGCCTGTATCTCCTGCAGTTTTCTGCAGTTTAAAGCCCCCGATCACATGGGCCAATAGGAAGTTGCACCTGATGACATTACGGCTTTCTATTGGCTCGCGAGCTTTGAAAAGCAGTCGTAATGTGAACCCTGGAGTGGCTTCCGGCACCCACCACGGAGGTAAGTACCTCTGGAAGCAGGGGGTCCCCAGATGTGAAATTAATGGGGTTCCACTCCGGAGACCCCCTGCTTGAATTCTGTATTTAAAAAAATTAAAGAAAACAACAAAACAAACGGCTAGGATTTCCTCTGCAGGGGGGACATTATTGCTAAGAGGGTAATGATCAGTAATTAATCTTGTAACAAAGCTCCCATCAGGCTTCCAAGGATGGGCAATTTTCAGATTCAGTCCATTTTCTTGGTACCATTTTTACACAGACAGTACTTAGAGATAACATTTGTAAATGTACCCACCCCTTATTTATTTTTTTATATATAAACCAATAACTTTGACATATAGCCATTTCTAATTATGTCAGCTGCAGCAGATCACAGGGACCCTGTGTGTGCACGTACAAAAGAACCTAATACAAATGTTGACTGATGTCATCAACATTGAGGTTACATCACCAGATAATGCCAATTCTATGCCGTTCTTATTAACACAAGTTAAAACTGCAGTAGATTACTATTCTGTGATTTAAAGAGATTTATGGTGGTATCAGCTTAAATCTGCTTTCTTCTTTATTAAAGTTATTAGGTCTTTAGCCTTTAAAAAAAAAAAAAAAAAGCATTTAATCATTTTTTTTTCTTTTTATGGTTGCATAGATGAATGTTGTTATGAACAGATGGCAACACCCCAAGAGAGAAACAGAAGAATTCCAGGTGCTGTCTTCTATTTTATATTTCCAAGCAAGACACAAACATACACGAATGCTCTGATCACAGTAGAGAACTCTGAACAGCTTCACATTTTCAATGTGTAATCATTACTATACGCTTGACACAGCCTGGATGAGGTAAAGGAAGATGTATACATTGGTGAGGCTGATGTGGTAGAAAGTCTTGACTGGTCAGATTAAGGAATAAAAGCATTTTAAAAGCAATATCTATTCTCTCTCTTCTCTCTCTTCTCTCTCTCTCTCTCTCTCTCTCTCTCTCGCTCTCTCTCTCTCTCTCTCTCTCTCTCTCTCTCTCTCTCTCTCTCTCTCTCTCTCTCTCTCTCATTATGCACGCCAAACTATAAGACCTAGGGCAACCAAACTTGGAAGGTTTACTTTATGTATAAAAACCATAGTCATGGTTTGGATCCTCTCGAACATTCCAAAGAGGGTGCTGCTAGGAACGTTATGTTCCATGTGCTGTAACTGGTAGGCTTTGTATCTGGCACGTGCCATCATAATGCACATAGCCTGGTTGGTAGCAGATAAGGAGAGTCAGATAGCTATAAAGTTTACCCAGAAAGCAGACGAAGAAAGAAAGAGGAAGTCAGGTGGCACGTGAGGAGAAAAATCGGGTTATAAAGGAAGGTCTGCTGCAGCTATATCAAATCGAATTGTACTGGAGAACAGGAGGAGACATAATGTATAAGGGAGATGTTTTATAGAGCTATAAGCAAAAATCCCTGAGTCCTCGGTTAAGCCGGTGTGAGTAGCCTCTACTCACTATTAAGCACCGCCCTGTGACTCCTTTGGATTGAAGCTGCTAGCATGGCTGCTGCTAAACTGTGTGCGTCCTCCGGTTTGCCCCCGGTGGCGTTTCCTCGATCAAAAAAGTAGACAGAACAAAAAAGGATCAAAGTAACAGCTGCTCCAAGGTAGAAAAAAATGGGGAAACCCACCAGCCATAGAAAATTAAAAACAATTTATTAGGCTACATAAAAAACATAAAGACAGTGAAAAAACTCCACCCACGCATTTCACGCCACCTATGGTGCTTTTTCAAGGAAAAAGATTCCCCATTTTTTCTACCTTGGAAGAGATGTTACTTTGATTTTTTTTGTTCTACAGACATAAATTGGCATATTTTATTATTATTTTATTACAAACTTTGAAAGAAAGACTGTTGATCACATTTTCCTTTTATTTTATTTGTTTACTATATTCTTCAGGTGGAATTTGAGGAACAAGTGTGTTATGCAGCACTGGACCTCAGCCCTAAAAAGCCCAGGAAAAATAAAAAAAAGAAAGCCTGCCATATAGATGCTCAAGATTGTGTGGAGGACAGAAAACCCCTGAAGCCTGGCAATATCGTATCTAGATCCAGCATATACCTCAACAGTAAGCAGTTAAAAGCTGAAAGCAATGCCGCAGAGGATATGATCCATGACGACCCAATCAGGCTCTACCACCTAATACATATGTAACCCTTCTATGGTACCCCACCTGACATGAGATTGGGGGTACACTCCTTCTGGTCACTGAGTGGTCTGGGTGCTGTGACCTGCTGGTAAACAGGAGGGCTGAGTGCTCCGCGGTGTTGTGGGGAGAACCCAGGACAGGGACAGGAGGTGTGGTGTGGGACAGGTTACCTTGTTCTCTCAGGGTGCACAGTGCCTCCAGCCAGCAGGGATCCCCTGGGGTCTACAGAGGAGAGACCCCCACTGACACTCTATTCTCCATACACAGGGACACACACAGCAGCTTCTTTTCTGTGGATCTTTATTCAGAGCAGCATAGATGTGCAGACAGCATACAGCATGATATCACAGGCTTGGAGTAATCTCTGCCCCTCTGCTCATGGCAGCTTGAATTCCCCTCCCTCCTCACCCAGGTGGGGCAGGAGGGAGAGAACTCTTCTTGGCTTGCTATCTCTCTCAGCTCTCTCTGAAGACTAACTCCTGATCACTAACTAACATACTATATTTTTGGAGACATGTCTCAATTTGAATATCCTCAGGGAGTGTCTCTAACTTTGAATCATTACAACTCAAAGCTGGATAACGATTGTCTCACACACACATCCGGGGGTGTTCCAACCCATATCCACCCTTTGGATTAACATGCTCAAAGGTTGCTTAGGCCCGCCTCTGAATATTGCTACAATACTTCAGAGCTGAAACTCACAAACAGGCTAACTGAAGGAATGAACCTTTCCACTGCCCGTTCTAACAGGACTGACAGAGGAAAGGCCCAGAATTAGCAATAGCTGCCGAAGGCCAGGCTATACATAAAACAAGAAACATATCTACAGAGGACCAAAATCAAACTGATTGACCCACCCGAAGCAGAATTTGTGATCTGCTGACTGGGATTTTTTTGTGCTTAATATGATCTGGGGTACTTGCATCATCTGTACTTGGCATATACCACGAACGGAAAAAGTGTAATTGCGAAAATAATATACTGAGCAATAAACAAGAAGAATATAAAGGAAGCATGTTGAAAGAAAACATGATAGGGAGCTCACTTTAACAGGTCAACGGCCTCTAGATTCTTTTAGTACTGAGATGAGAAAAGGTACAAGCACAGATCCCTCATGACCAATTGTTAGTAGCCTTATTTACTGACTGTGGGACCTTCCTTAGGTCTTACAGTAGTAGTAGAAAATGAGTGTGCTGAAAGCTCTTTCATCTCACTGGTAAAGATGTTTGCAGTAGTGTGAAACATGAATACAACTGCACAAAAGAGCGTTCAATAATGCCAGCCTTGATTACACATCCAAAGCAAAGTAAATATATTGCAATAAGACTGTTTTGTATCGGTCTTCGTTTGGAAGGACTGTAATACTTACTAAAAATGAACAGTGCAGTATACGGAAAAATGGTTGTAGATAACTTTGTATAAAATGATTTCATATATAAACAAGTACATATACATGTGCTGGATTATATGAATATATTAAGATGCTGGAAGAACCACTGTGTGAATTTACAAATAACCTAAATATGTTTTTTTATATTTAAGGACCTGAAGAATCCAGTTCTCCATGTTAATTTGTTGGTAAAATCTGTGTTTATTTATTTTGTTTTTCCAGTGCTCTCCTTTGTATATATTAAAAAAAAAAATTAAGGGACACATCTGAATTAGGTGCCTGTCTGTGCACTTTTTTTTGTGGTTCCCATTGTGTCTTTTTTCTTTATCTCATAGCTTAGTGATGAAAGTTATAGGAAGGGGTGCTTAACAGTCAGTACAATTCTTCTTTTTTTTTTTTTTACGGTGATTAGTTTATAATTTTTCACTTACAACAAAAATTCTTATGTATAGTTTATTAATCTATTTCAAGTTTTCATTGCTGCAACAGATAATAATGGGGTCCATATGCAGTAAAGCGCAGAGATTCTCAAATGTCCCCATCTTGTGGGCAACTGCATTGTTAGTAAACATTTGGAAGATACACACACACACACACACACACACACACACACACACACACACACACACACACACACACACACACACACACACACACACACACACTGTATATAGCAAATGAAAATATAAATTGTGAGCACATTCACATGTCTTAGACAGGTCTGCAACCCCGCCTTTCAACCATTATCACCTAACATACAGTGCTTCCACTGCAGCAAGGGATTCTGGGAAATTACATGCAAATGAGCACACAATGTGTCACCTTTTGCCTGAAATCCATTTACATGGACCCCATATAAGCAAATGCTCTGCTGTTCACACAGCTTTTACGCACAGCATGGGATTAGATGCAAAGCCAGTCAAACTGACGCACAGACATGCTTCAACCTTAATGGGTCTCATCAATGTGAGGTTTGTTGTACTGGCTTTGCAATTTTCAAGGCTGGGTGGATTTACCTAACACATTTTAAGTCATGGTGGGTGAAAAAGGCAACAAAAAATCTCCAGCGTTAGCATATAGCCAATAAAGAATATCACTTGTGAGCACATTCATATCCCAGAATCCCTTGCTGCAGTGGAAGCACTGTATGCTAGATGATAATGGTGAAAGGCAGGTTTGTAGACCTGTCTAAGACATGTGATTGTGCTCACAAGTGATATTCTTTATTGGCTATATGCTAACGGTGGAGGTTTTTTGTTGCCTTTTTCACCCACCAAAACTTAAAATGTGCGCACACACCACTACAAAGGAAAAGGGGGGAGAAGCTGGTACAAATTAACAGGGTCTGAAAGGGGGCCCGGGACCCGACTATGTTGCATGTTTTCGCTTTCTCGGTAGTATCATTATTTGTCACTCCTTGCTGCCGCCCTCCTTCTCCTTCTGAACCGCAGTATTAAATGACATCAGAACGTCGTGTTATCATGGCAACGCGACACCGTCACGGTGACGTCAGCGGCGTCATTTTACGCTGTGGTTCAGATGGAGAAGGAGGCCGTAAGCAAAGAGGCGGCCACACATCTAAGTGCGGGAGAGAAAAGAGCTGCTAAGTGTCCCGGAAAAAAACATTTCACCGGGGCCCGAACTCACTCTTGGCAGCCCAGCATGTATCTACGATTAACCATATATACCGTACAATACCCAGGCAGGAACTTGGATAAAGGACACAGCACACTGAGTGAATCAAAAAAGTTTGTATTGTGGTCAAGAAATGATACCAATGTTTTGGTCAGCTATGGGGCCTTCATCAGCAGACGGAGACGTTGGTACCATAAATAAGTAAGATAAAAGTGACAGACCTCAGCAGAAAGTTGTGTGGAGAGAATATGAAAGGCTTCAGGGATAATCACTGTTGAGTCAAGGTCTGATGCATCTGAACTTCATAAAGAAACATAGAAACCTTAGAACCTTAGAACAACACTCCATTCCATTACTCATTGTACTATGACCTGCACGGTATTGTGATGTCATTTCACCCATTCAATATGTTCTCAGAGGATACCAGTAACTCAGACTAATCCACGGAGGAAACTTGGATTCACTTTACTATTTGGGATTACACATGGACTACCTGATTCCCACTCAGATTTTGTGATTGATACTACTGTAACCCCCTGTATCTGCTATCAGCACAGGACATGGCCCCTTTAAGAATTACATTCCACTGGACCATGTGACTGTGCTTAGCCAGTGGAGTGACAGTTGGAAAGGGAGCCGAGGGAGTGAGGCTACTACAGAGAGAGATTAGGGAGCCCGGCTGTGCATGAATTACACCAGGTTGGAGTGGGTGAGCTAACCCACAAAGGATTTAAACTGCAGTTATATTGCCATCAGTTTGATCTTTATGAAGCACCAGGCCTGCAACACACACACAGTTTATGAGCTGCAACGATTGTGCTAGCGCACCAGGATCTACAGGCCAGTACCCCATGATTGGGAGGCCAGACAGAGATAAAAGTTATTATTTGTTTGCACAGCGTTCGCACTGTTGGTATAGTTTGCTTAAATATGTGTATGGAGTGATTCTGAGATTAAGTCACCGTACTAATTCATATGAGATATGCAACACCACAAATTATAGCTATGAGAATATAAAAATTGTTATAATTCATTACCACTGTGTTGTATCTTGTCACTACAGTCTCACACAACATGTAGCTCACACTATAAGAATTAAACAATAACCCATAGGACTCAGGCTCCCACCTCAGTGATAGGCCATATAATCTGAGGTAAAATAAAGAGGGGTTATATGTATATAATATATATATATATTTTTTTAATTCTCAATATATTTTAATACATAACACAAAAAAAAGCACACGCTTCATAGCGCGTAACTGTGTACAAAAATGGGTAAATTTATTAAGGAGAGTGTCCTTAGGAGATACACTTACAAAAGGTTAAAATAACATGTACATTGGAGAGAAACTGTATGGGGCGTCATCTACAGGAGCAGGGGGGGGGGGGGTGGGGGGCATAGTGATACTGTGCATCTGGTGTAGCTGCATCTGACTCCTGCCACGAGCCCTGCAGCGTTTCAAGTGCTCAAAAGAGCTTCCTTCTGTAATGCACCGTTGGAAATACAGGCAGAGCAGCTGAAAGGTAACGAGAACACAGTACCTCCTCCCACACGCCCGCCTGAGATGACGTCACCGCGTCTCTACGCGTTTCGTCACGTTGCGTGACTTCCTCAGGAGTTGATTGGTTGATGTGTCATAGCCAGTTTTATAGGGCAAAGTCCACGTAAACACGGCGAAAAAAGCTCAAAGAAGACTGGAATCAGCTCTGCTGATTCAACACACAATCGAAAACGGCTAATAGTATGATATTATTGTTAGAAAAATGATATAATCAATACTAAAATCGCATAAAATGCACTGTGTGCTATACAAAACTAACAAAAACAAACCAGTATAAATATTAAAGGTGGATACATTAGTGATAAATATAAAAATAAACACTAGCAATAAAAATCGGTGTATATATAATACCCGTAAATATAGCATAAACTAATCTAATCATTAGATCTTCAGTGGTGATAGAAAATAAATGCACTGTGGTATACAGCTACTTGAAGTAAAATTTATAATATTTGCAGTCCACCTACAATCAATGAGAAGCATTGATTTAATTATTTTGTCGAGGGAGTTTATGATTTTTCGATTAACTGGGTCAAAGTTACAAGATTATACAAAAATTGTGACAAGTTTTAGAAGTAGATAAAAAGGAATCTGTACGTTGCTTTGTATAGGGTTCCTGAAAGATTACGGGTAGATTTGGAACAGATATTAGCACGCATTAAAGAACTGCATCCGTTATAATAAAAAACAAAGAGAATATCCACCCAAGTTAAACTTCGTATCTCTGACCAACATTGTGTATATTTGTCAAGAGTTGGAAAACTTCAGAAGAATGTCAAATATTGAAAAGACCCAGAGCTAGATATTTATCCTGATCCCCTTCACCCATGATGTGTTCAATGAAAAGTGTATGACCTAGATCTATATACAGATGAGGCGCGATACAAGTTCCCCGTGCATCACGTGGTGGACCGCGGCTCAAGTGCGGCCAAGCACGATCACAGCCCAGCGCAGAGGTAATTTCCCTAGAATTTTTAACGTTGCTGCCTATATCTATACTGTATATATTTGTTTATTCTCTAATTAAGTTTACGTCAAACCACTTATTTTGCTTAGGGAGTGTACAAAATACATATTGGGTGTTATTCATTCAATTGAGATGGAGCCGATAGAGGCACTATGGCACACAAACTCCCATGGATGTCAATGGCAATTTCCACTCGATGGTGCCATTACAGATGAATTAATAACCCCCATTGTCCCATCTGTAACCCCAGGGGATGCTATGTACAATAATGGTTGTGTTACCACTTATATAGTAATATTCTTTGCAAGTACCTAAGCAACTGAAGGTTCACATATCAACAAAATAACACTGATGTACTAAAACCATGACGACACAGCACTGGTTGTTCCAAGAACAGTCTGACATTGATTGACCTGCTAAATCTGAAAGGAATTTCAAGATTAACTAAACCCTAGTATCTCTGCCTATGAAAAGAATATGAAAACCAGAAACAGGCACTCAAAACATTAATATTTGACATTTCAGTTACTGTACCAAAGTAATCTTTATCAAGCCTTAATGAATAAGCACAAGCAAAGCTCCCTTCATTACACCTTCTTCAATGTTATGGTTAGAGGTCCAAGAAAAATCAAGGTCTTGGCAATTAAAGATTGAATGCGTAATTGAGAAGACTCCCACCCCCTCATTAAGAGGTCCTTGATGAAAATAAAATTTTACTTAAAAGAAGTTAAAGCAGACATGTTTTAAAGTCTGATTACATTTGTTTAAACAAAGACCATTTCATTGCTACATTTTCATTATACCGCTCAACCCCCTTATAACGCTTTTCTTGGGGTCCAAAGAATCACATCGCGCTATAAGCAGATCGCGTTAGAAATAATGTATAATTGTATGCATTGTACAATAAAGTATTTAAGATATCAATAATCGTGTTAAGTATTCATAAATAAGAAAAGTGGGAGCCACGCTTGCATCGCGGTATAAGCAGATTCGCGTTGTAACGGATCGCCTTATAATGGGGTTGAGCTGTATATATGTTTTGGTAAACTAGGATTGTGCATGTAAAGGCAGGCTACAGATTAAAAAAACAATACATTATGAGGCAAAGTAATACATTTTACACCTACGGAAGGGAATGCCAAACCAGTTTACATTCTTGCACCCAATACAAAATCCTTAGAATAATTCAAGGAGAACAAGTTATTGTAAAAAGTATGCCCTCTAACAGCCAGGTATATTTTATGCATCATTCAGTGTTGAATGAACGTGACTTGTTGCTAAATGCTGGCCTTATATATGGTGAGAACGTATAGTAGAGGACTTGCTATACAGGTGTAGTGTGTTAGGATCGTGCAGTAAACTTCAATTTCAGGAAATATAACTTTCTTGCTTTTTTTTGAGAACATGAATATTTTCACAAAATCTGGACATACAAAAACAATAACTATACAAGACGAAGTATTTTATATAGTAAACCACAAAGTTTAATGACAGTTCCACAATATTAACTCACAAAAACATTACATTGAACAAATACTGTATAAAAGTAACCATATACAGGTTTAGTGAACACAACCATACTGTTGAAAATATTTACATCTTTCAGCATAAATGTTGAGGTTTCCATAGTATTTGTATAACTGGGCAATCGGTGTTTTAAAATAATAATAAAAAAATTTAAAAAAAAGAAAAGAATCGCCACAATATTTAAAATAAGTATTACATTTGGATAAAACGGATCTAAATAGAAATGTTTTTACAATTAAGAAACAGTTGAACTAGACACACTAAGTGGCAGTTAAAATAAAAAAAAAACATGTACATTACAGGAATATCCCGTTATCAGTTACACAATTGCCTCGATTAAAAATGTATCCTAACATTAAAACCATGCTTTTCAACTCAACTGAATTTACTTGCTAATTGGAAGTAAAAAAAGGATAAAATGCGGCGAATTCAGATTTCCCCAAATCTGCATTTCAAATCCACTTAACACGTTAGTAATATAGCTGGGACTTCCTATCCACACAAAAGGTTTACAGGTTTATTCTCAGTCGGCACACGAAATACGCGTCAAGAATGGAAATGTTGGATTCCGTGATGTTACGGCGCATCTCATGACATGACCAACTGAGTTCTATGACAACATTTTCACGTGCGTATTATAGCTCCTGGGAGATAGGCGATGGAGAGCAATATCCACCTTCACCTACATAAGGGACAATGCAGAAACTGGAGACGTACAGCTGTGGACTCCCGTTGTAAAATGTGCAGATGCTTAATACAGGTGTAGCTAAACTAAATTTACCTATAAGCTAGGAAAGCCACAGGCTTGTGACCACAGCGTTCCCCGGCAGCAGGCATCGATAGTGCCTAGGGACAGATACAAGGAATGAACCCTCTCCCACAGGAAGCCGTGGCTTTTACCTTCCCTGGAGCCTAGGGATGTTTGTTTTTTTTCTGCCGTGGCTCCAGGAATGCTAGATTTGCCTACATTTGTAGGCAACCTAAAAGGACTTTAATGATTTACTCTTAGGATAAAATGCAACCAGCAAAGGGATTGCTTAAGCATGAATCAGTACAAAAATATACATATTTCAAAAATGATCTTGCAGTTCTCAGCAGCCGAGTCAATATCTTACTTGTAGCTCAATTTCCTGTAGATGCTAAAAAGAAGAGCAGTATATTAGAAATCTTTAATATCCCATAACTCTTCACAAATACAAAGAGATGAAAAAGACAAATACAGGGGGTCTCTAATGCTGTTACTTCTTCACCCCCCCCCCCCATATCTGGCATTCACTAATCTACCAGGATCTATGGAGCATGTGGTTAACTTAATTTATCATAACTAGAATGTACACAACTTTCACGTTAACCCTTAAGAGAAGTTTCAACAGTTTATACATTGGCAGGTTCTACGTATTCTATTTTAATGTCGCGACTGGAGATAAAAATGTTACACAAATGAGCAAAACTGGTCAATTTGGGACTTCCGCCACAAACAAATAATTAGTGACATTTCCAAATATTCGCCACGCTTTACAAATGTATTATTTACTACAAGCTCTGGTGAGATGCCATCTTCAGCAAAATGTACGTGAAATTAGTTACTGTAAATACAATCTGTGCGGCACAGAGACAGAAATACACCACATGCCTAACTGGAGTCAGAGTTGGTAGTAATACTGTAGTATTTGTGTATGAATGGGAGTCTTCTGGGCTGCATATTTCCATAAGGGAAACAGTAAAAATCCTGATGAACAATAGGCCTCAGCCCCTAGGAGAGTGCAAGAGAACCTGCCACGCCCTGGCTACTTTTCCCCCACTTCACAACTGCCACTTCAATGTGAGGAGCGTAGGGGGGATGGAAACTGAATGCAGAACACGGATCTCAGTCTCGCGATCCCTCTGAGCTCAAGCACAGTGCTAGGACATGTCAGTAGGGACCACCACAACCTGTTAGAGCCACCAAGAGAACCATATGATACCTCTAGCACCGATTGACTATATATATATATATATATATATATATATATATATATATATATTATATATATATATATGAACAGATGGCATTCTCGTGTATAAAAGTGATTGTAGGTGCTTGTCCCATAATAAGCAGATAGACAAAAGTATCCTCACCGGGCAGACTTTGTAGCAGGCTTTCCAGAAAGAACGAGACCGCACATCAGGCAACCTGAATTCCAAGATGTATTGCAGGTAAGTGGCACAAACACCCGACGTTTCGGTCCAGTTTGTAGGACCGAAACGTTGGGTGTTTGTACCACTTACCTGCAATACATCTTGGAATTCAGGTTGCCTGGTGTGTGGTCTCGTTATTTCTGGAAAGCCTGCTACAAAGTCTGCCCCATATAGTTACTGGAGTAATAATTATGATTCAACATTTAATTATTATTCAATTGAATTTATATAGTCACAATATAGTAAATATTGCTTTTGTGTGCGGTATGATGAACACATTTAGTAAGGTTAATACCCTGGTTAAGTTCTGCCTTGCGTCTGTGTCAAAAGCTTAGGTTCCAAGTGCAGGCCCATGTACTAAAATATATAAGGGAATGCCGGCTCTCTAATTCTTTATATGAAAATGACAGCTGGGGCGACCAAGACGGATCGCGTGTACTCAGATTTGCAATTCTAAGGACGTTCTCTCCAAAGGATCCATTAAAACCAGATTTAAATGGAGTTACCATGGGGTTGGTATGTCTTTACAACTACAGGCTAGCAAGAATTAAATGTTTTGTACAGTATGTGTTGGTGTACAAACCAATGTACGTGGTTGTTATAATGATATTCAACACATTTTTACATGTAACCAGTTGCAGATACATTAATTTCACCGACAAATTACATTTAATATGTATATATCTGAGGGGTTATCTGGAATATGATGGTGCTGGTTAAGTACTTGGAGAGACTTATGGAGTCTTTTATACTCTGATTAAAGTCGAAATAAATGAAAGTCCTCGATTTCAGGTCATAAATGTGTCCCCGGTCAAGGGAAAGTGATAAACAATCAAGACACTCCCCTACAGACTTGTAAAGGTATTTAGAGACCCGTTTTGTGGTTGATCCCTTTCATACACTCAAGCATCTACGTGACATTTATCAACATGGCTTTCTTTCTATTGTACTCTTTTTCCATAGGAGAAATTCTCTACCCGCAGATTAGTGAAGTGCTCAGGGACGAGAATGCGGTAAACACTCCCTAATTGGAATGCATGTTAAATGTGGTGAGAGATGTCATTTCCCAGAATCCCTTGCTGCAGTGGGAGCACTGTATGCTACTGTACTGTAGGTGATAATAGTTGAATATATATATATATATATATATATATATATATATATATATATATACACATCAACCAGTACAATAATTTAAAAGGGGGGAATTAAAATGGTTGAAGTGGATAATGACAAGTATATACCGATCCAAAAAAACAACTCCTGAGCATGTATGTACTGCTTACATGGATGTACTATTAGCATGTACAGTGTTGTTTGTTACTGCAGTTACCAATTTATTTCCATTTTAAATATTTAATTTCTCTGAAATGGTGCAAGCAAATTGTATGAAAAGTTGCAAACGAATACATGAATGTTTTGTATCCAGAGTCAGGGGGATGAGATGAGATGGGGTCATGTTCATACAGTATTTGAACTGTACATTACTAAAAGAAGGCTTTTTTTCTATGCAGATACAGTATAGTGTTTCAAACACATGCTATACACACGTACACACACATACACATATACACACACACACACACAGGAGGTAATGTAAAGATGTGGGTGAACAGAGCGAAAAAGATGGTACTAGAAATGCTTATTAACATCAAAGGAATGGGCCTAAAGCAAAAGTTTGAACAGCAGCAGCCGCAGTACCCCTGATATCTATGGATGGGACAGATACCCCCTGCAGACGCACGCACGCACACAGGGAGGGGTCTGTAGTGTGACAGAGCACACCAGCTTCGCCACCAGGCACTCCTTCTTGAATTAAAATAAAACTATCTCCTTACCTCTTTCTGGATGCCCCCTCTTTACCAACAAGAGGGACAGGACCAGCTCTCCTCAGCTTCCATTTTCCCCTTCCTTTCCTCTCTCCCTTGAAAACTTTCTGCACCTGAGACAGTGGGAGGGAGGGAGATAGAGCATGAAACAGCACCCCAAATCCTGTCCCATTACAAGCAGCACAGGCTTCTGTCCCTCTATTCCTCTGCCTCCAGTCATTTGCATGGGAGGGAGGAGCTGCTTGCTCTCTCTCTCCCTCTTTCTCCCTCTCTCTCCTCTCCCTCTCTCCCTCCCTCTCTCTTTTAGAAGCTTTACACCTGCCATCCTGCCTACAGTATGTGATGATATCACAATGTCTCTCTTACATCACAGACAGGCTGACATCATCACACAGGCTGGCGGCCAGCAAGAGACAGAAATGCAGATAGAGACACACTGACAAATACATACACTGTAGGCACAGGCACCATGCGGCTTCTGCACCATAAAAGTTCATTTGAATCAAAAATAATGTCATCTTTTAAGTGAGGCGCTATTGAAATCTTGGGGGTCTAAGTGTCAAGACAATCTTGACATAAAACGGAGGCATCATTTTCAATCATTCAATAATGATGTGGTTTTGGATGACAGTATTCTATGAGATATCATGGGAAAATAATAGGAGACATAATGGAAATACAGTATCGTCCAATTTGTGACCATAATGGGAATATACATAGCGCTTGCTTCACAGGAAATAATACATGTGACAAAACGGGAATGTAGTAAGTATGTGGGTTTGGCTGGGATTATCCTACATCCTGCAGAATTTTATGGTGCAGAAGCCGCATGGTGCCTGTGCCTACAGTGTATGTATTTGTCAGTGTGTCTCTATCTGCATTTCTGTCTCTTGCTGGCCGCCAGCCTGTGTGATGATGTCAGCCTGTCTGTGATGTAAGAGAGACATTGTGATATCATCACATACTGTAGGCAGGATGGCAGGTGTAAAGCTTCTAAAAGAGAGAGGGAGGGAGAGAGGTAGAGGAGAGAGAGGGAGAAAGAGGGAGAGAGAGAGCAAGCAGCTCCTCCCTCCCATGCAAATGACTGGAGGCAGAGGAGTAGAGGGACAGAAGCCTGTGCTGCTTGTAATGGGACAGGATTTGGGGTGCTGTTTCATGCTCTATCTCCCTCCCTCCCACTGTCTCAGGTGCAGAAAGTTTTCAAGGGAGAGAGGAAAGGAAGAGGAAAATGGAAGCTGAGGAGAGCTGGTCCTGTCCCTCTTGTTGGTAAAGAGGGGGCATCCAGAAAGAGGTAAGGAGATAGTTTTATTTTAATTGAAGAAGGAGTGCCTGGTGGCGAAGCTGGTGTGCTCTGTCACACTACAGACCCCTCCCTGTGTGTGTGCGTGCGTGCGTGCGTGCGTGCGTGCGTCTGCAGGGGGTATCTGTCCTATCCATAGATATCAGGGGTACTGCAGCTGCTGCTGTTCAAACTTTTGCTTTAGGCCCATTCCTTTGATGTTAATAAGCGTTTCTAGTACAATCTTTTTCGCTCTGTTCACCCACATCTTTACATTACCTCGTGTGTGTGTGTGTGTGTGTGTGTGTATGTGTATGTGTGTGTACGTGTGTATAGCATGTGTTTGAAACACTATACTGTATCTGCATAGAAAAAAAGCCTTCTTTTAGTAATGTACAGTTCAAATACTGTATGAACATGACCCCATCTCATCTCATCCCCCTGACTCTGGATACAAAACATTCATGTATTCGTTTGCAACTTTTCATACAATTTGCTTGCACCATTTCAGAGAAATTAAATATTTAAAATGGAAATAAATTGGTAACTGCAGTAACAAACAACACTGTACATGCTAATAGTACATCCATGTAAGCAGTACATACATGCTCAGGAGTTGTTTTTTTGGATCGGTATATACTTGTCATTATCCACTTCAACCATTTTAATTCCCCCCTTTTAAATTATTGTACTGGTTGATGTGTATGTATATATATATATATATATATAGATATATAGATATATAGATATATATATATATATCTATATATATATATATATATATATTTCAACCATTATCACCTACAGTACAGTAGCATACAGTGCTCCCACTGCAGCAAGGGATTCTGGGAAATGACATGCAATGTTTACTCGCTCATCCCACAACGTGGCGGTATCAAATATAGCGTTTTCCCAGTTATTATATCCCTGCAGGATGTAGGATAATCCCAGCCAAACCCACATACTTACTACATTCCCGTTATGTCACATGTATTATTTCCTGTGAAGGAAGCGCTATGTATATTCCCATTATGGTCACAAATTGGACGATACTGTATTTCCATTATGTCTCCTATTATTTTCCCATGATATCTCATAGAATACTGTCATCCAAAACCACATCATTATTGAATGATTGAAAATGATGCCTCCGTTTTATGTCAAGATTGTCTTGACACTTAGACCCCCAAGATTTCAATAGCGCCTCACTTAAAAGATGACATTATTTTTGATTCAAATGAACTTTTATGGTGCAGAAGCCGCATGGTGCCTGTGCCTACAGTGTATGTATTTGTCAGTGTGTCTCTATCTGCATTTCTGTCTCTTGCTGGCCGCCAGCCTGTGTGATGATGTCAGCCTGTCTGTGATGTAAGAGAGACATTGTGATATCATCACATACTGTAGGCAGGATGGCAGGTGTAAAGCTTCTAAAAGAGAGAGGGAGGGAGAGAGGGAGAGGAGAGAGAGGGAGAAAGAGGGAGAGAGAGAGCAAGCAGCTCCTCCCTCCCATGCAAATGACTGGAGGCAGAGGAGTAGAGGGACAGAAGCCTGTGCTGCTTGTAATGGGACAGGATTTGGGGTGCTGTTTCATGCTCTATCTCCCTCCCTCCCACTGTCTCAGGTGCAGAAAGTTTTCAAGGGAGAGAGGAAAGGAAGAGGAAAATGGAAGCTGAGGAGAGCTGGTCCTGTCCCTCTTGTTGGTAAAGAGGGGGCATCCAGAAAGAGGTAAGGAGATAGTTTTATTTTAATTCAAGAAGGAGTGCCTGGTGGCGAAGCTGGTGTGCTCTGTCACACTACAGACCCCTCCCTGTGTGTGTGCGTGCGTGCGTGCGTGCGTGCGTGCGTCTGCAGGGGGTATCTGTCCTATCCATAGATATCAGGGGTACTGCAGCTGCTGCTGTTCAAACTTTTGCTTTAGGCCCATTCCTTTGATGTTAATAAGCGTTTCTAGTACAATCTTTTTCGCTCTGTTCACCCACATCTTTACATTACCTCGTGTGTGTGTGTGTGTGTGTGTGTGTATGTGTATGTGTGTGTACGTGTGTATAGCATGTGTTTGAAACACTATACTGTATCTGCATAGAAAAAAAGCCTTCTTTTAGTAATGTACCGTTCAAATACTGTATGAACATGACCCCATCTCATCTCATCCCCCTGACTCTGGATACAAAACATTCATGTATTCGTTTGCAACTTTTCATACAATTTGCTTGCACCATTTCAGAGAAATTAAATATTTAAAATGGAAATAAATTGGTAACTGCAGTAACAAACAACACTGTACATGCTAATAGTACATCCATGTAAGCAGTACATACATGCTCAGGAGTTGTTTTTTTGGATCGGTATATACTTGTCATTATCCACTTCAACCATTTTAATTCCCCCCTTTTAAATTATTGTACTGGTTGATGTGTATGTATATATATAGATATATATATATATATAGATATATATATATATATATCTATATATATATATATATATATATTTCAACCATTATCACCTACAGTACAGTAGCATACAGTGCTCCCACTGCAGCAAGGGATTCTGGGAAATGACATGCAATGTTTACTCGCTCATCCCACAACGTGGCGGTATCAAATATAGCGTTTTCCCAGTTATTATATCCCTGCAGGATGTAGGATAATCCCAGCCAAACCCACATACTTACTACATTCCCGTTATGTCACATGTATTATTTCCTGTGAAGGAAGCGCTATGTATATTCCCATTATGGTCACAAATTGGACGATACTGTATTTCCATTATGTCTCCTATTATTTTCCCATGAT